>NW_020799101.1:37191565-37202386 GCF_003259725.1 Athene cunicularia | reverse complement strand
AAAAAATCAAGATACTTCATTTAAAGTTTAGATGTTACCATTCTGGGTTCTGCTGAAGCCCCGCTGAAGGAGTCAAGTGCATCTGTGTATTGGGTTTTCTGAACATGCAACCCACTGGCAGCAGCAAGTTCCTTTTGTGCACTTGTGAGCTGAGGAACTAGAGTAACACCTTACAAGGCTCCTAAGGGACAAGAGGCACAGAAGAATAAGAAGGGTATCCCTTTATACACGCAGTTCCCATCAGTACTCTTCCCTCCTGCAGCTGCTGGTCCTGCCCAACTGACTGCCAGGAGCCCCTGCTCCTGTGTACCAGGCAATGTGGGGACACTGACTAACGCCAGCCAGTGTGCCGAGGAGCTGCCACAGCTCAGGAGGTCACAGACCGTCCTGTGCAGACCCTGCAAGAACACAGGTACAGTATGTTAGGAAGACTTTTCTCACCCCTTCTTCAGGGCTTGTAGCAGTGCTAATAATACTTGTTTATCCATTCCTGGTCCTTCTTTATGATATCTCTTAGGAGATATTGGGGAAAAGCAGACAAAAGATACAGAGCAATCCGATCTCCTTTAAACTCAACACAACAATTATAATCCTCTAACTAAAAAGAAAGAGGAGGAAAAATGAGATGGGCTGTGACAGGTTGGGAAGACTAAATCCCCATTAACTAGGGCACCAAGATTTAAAGGGCTCAGCTTTGCACACATCATACACCTCTAACAAGGTCCCTGCAAGTACACTGTCCCTGCCAGTTCCTCAGTGAGTAAGCACAAATGAGAGTAGGTGAGACCCACTGCACTGAGGGTGCTGGCAGTGGGCAGGAGGACTCTACTGCCATGACACTGCCATGCCAAGGCTAATGCGTCTAAAACCATGGGGATGGCAGAAGCACTCGGGTAGCCCCCTTGTTTCACAGGTACAAGGGGCAGCAAAGGTCTGAGTGGTAACCAACACGCAGGGCAGAGCTGCACAATTAACAGCTGAACTGCAGCAGAACGAATAATGTAGCAAATAACCTGTCTTTCACGTTAGCTCCGCCAAGTTAAAATCATTTGCACCACCCCGCCGCCATGTTTCCCTTCAACTCCAGCACATCTTTCCTGAAAGTGAGGCTTTGGGCCCAAGAAATTAATGAGTAAATATTTTACAGTTAATAATTATTTTTCATAATGCTGTAAGCAATCAGCAGATTTTTCCTACTACCCAAAGTGACTCAATCACAGCCTTCACCGTAAGGACAGTGTTTACTTTCACTGTAAACCACATCCTCATGGCTCACCTAACATGTAGCAAGAGATATGTGTCTGTTCAAGAACCTGGCCCAAACTAGCAGTCCATCCATTCACTTAAAACCCTTTCACGCTCAGCCAAAGGGAGCTTTTGATAGGTGCTGGGACAGCCTCTCAAAGGCTAGACCTCACTTGACCACATCTCATCATCGCCTGATCCGGCAGATCCAAGGAACAGATTTCCCAGCCCTTCCCAAAACTTCTTTGGGAGTGCCCAGTCAGTGTGGTCCAGTTTTACCAGCAGACAGGACCGCTCAAGCTAGTGGGCACAGCACAGCAATCTGGCATTCCAGGGCAAAGCACAACCAGACTTAGACCACCCAAACGCAGACAGAGAGGATGCAAACAGATGCCAAGTTTGCTCAGATTGGCTCCAACAGATTTTTTGAAAGGGTTACCTCATTGCAGAGCATCCATCCTTCTGCTGCCAACCCAAGCTCAGTATAAACACCACATTGCACTCCAAGCAATGGGAAAAACATGACTGTGCTCACCCCAGTCTGCATCTGGTACTGCCAGGGAAGCTGGCTCTGCTGTTCCCAAACACAAACCCAAGAGCCTTAGCATTACAGAAGCAAGTGTAGCACCAGCAGGGATGTGGCAACGCAGCATCCCCGTGCTGGAGATAGGGTTATGCCCTACCTGTTCGTCACTGCCTCTATCAAACCACCCAGAGATCACTTTGAGAGGCTGTGCCCTAAAGATAGGGAAAACACATACAACCTAATCTATCAGCAGCCTGGTGTACCTGGTAATTCCTACCACACAACTAGATCCAAAAAATCTCCCAGAAAGGTATAAAGAAAAAAACCCTACAAAACAAAGATCACATGCATATTATAGCACTTGGGCAATCGCATCACTGAACAACAGGAGTCTGCAGTGAGCACTTGCAACATTCACATTTCCTAACTTTGGTACTTCACTCTTAATTTTTACAATTTAAAATTACATTGGGAAACTACACGGGGAGCACAGAATTTTTTAAATTTCATCGTGTGGATGTGATGGCTCCCATTTGCAATGCCACTGTATCCCCATTCCCATGCTCAGAGACTAACCAACCAGTTACCCAAGGAGCTGCACTGCTTTTTGCAGCCATGCTCTTCCTCATTTATTAGGCTTTTTACTGCATAGTTGATACCAAAAGGCACAAAGTTACAGCACAGCACTACTGAGGACAACATGCTGGCACCAGATACTTTGTTCAGGGCACTCAGCATGTGAGCAGATGGAAAGCCTCAGTGTTTTCCAATTTTGTCCTGCAGGAAGATTTTTTCAGAGAACCTCTGAAGACACCTTCACTGGCTATGAGCACTTTTCCAGCCAAGCCCTGGCTGTTTCAGGATTCAGCTTATTCAAAATAAAAAGGCAAGAAAAATATTTCTTTTTTTTTTTTTTCCCCTCTCAGGCCCACAGAATGGCTGATGCAGGTTTCAGCACAGTTGCTTTCTCTCTCCCTGCTACTTTAAAACAAAGCCTCCTCACGAGAACCACGTTTCAGCTTAAAAGGTGAAAAATTTGGATAGTGGAAGAATGAAAACGAGATGTTAAAGTAGATCCTTTTCCACAGCTTTAGCCAAATAACATTAGTGCCCCTGCTATAACACAGTCAGAAGTTCAACCACTACCCCAGAGCAGCCTTGAAGCCTGACCTGCAAACTCAACCCATCATGGCAGGATGGCCAACCAAGCACCATCTGACTAGCCAAAACAGCTTCCCTGCCCAGGGGCAGCCCCAGTGGCAGCTTCATTCATGTCCTGGGGCAGGGGGTTATCAGACACCAACAGTGCCGCAGGACCTGCACTGCAACTGCCGAAGGAGCTGGGGCAGGTCTCTGCAGGGACAATGCCCTTGAAGTCCCCAAAAAGAAAGCAGCTCCAAAGGGAGCATGCAGCTGTCTGTCAAAAAAAACAGGCTCTACCAACACCGAGGAATTACCCATATGCTCAAAGCACATCACAACATGGGTAATTTCTCTGCAAAGACGAGGCCCAAGAGACCACTTGTGGGTTGTTTTGGGGTTTTTTTTACTTTTGTTTGTTTGTTTGTTTTAAAATGCACTCCTATATATCTCACTGTCTCCACAAACACAAGCACAACTGGGACCTGGAAATCTGATGAGGACAGTCCACCTCCCATCCTTTATCACTTTTATTAGTTTTAAGAATACGTGCTTATAAAAATACGGTGAAAGATAGCAGCAGGTAGGACAACAGCCCTTCCTCATAAATCCTGTTGTTCAGTGCACAGAGCAGTCCGTGCTGTGCCTTCAATGTCCTCCTCTTGCAGCAGATTGTCCCTGACCTGCTGCGTTTCTCCTAATCCCACTCTTGGTTCAAAGGTATACAAAGCATAAACTCCACCAAATGTTTTGCTAAGGTTATCTCATCTCCAGCCCTTTACAAAACGTGCAAGCTAAGCCTCCCAAAAGCCTTGTGAAGCAGATAAAATCTTAATTTTAGACTTTGGAGAAACTGAGGCACAATAGCTTGCAAGAAGGATGAATTTGCAGCTCGGTCAGTAAGCCAGCTCGACTCCCCATCCACGGGTCTCACTTTAGTTATGCAACAGTATATGTCGTGGACCATGGCCTCTATGCTAGGTGCTGTACAGACAGAAGAGCAGTGACAACTGACACAACGAGCCCCAGAGAGCCTACAGGAGCTGGCAGGTAGGGCTGGAGGAACACAAAGGAGCAGTGTATGACGCCAAAACAGAAAAGAAAGAATGAGGTCTTGGGACTGTCACTGAGTACCATGGGACAGGAACAACAAGCTGGCATCCTCGGGAGAGGCAAGGAAGAGCAAGAGATCCCACCCAGCCACACTCTGCCTGGGGCTTTCCCTGCAGAAGGGAGAGGATGCACAGCACAGGCGAGCCAAGGTGCCCTGCTGACCCATGTGCTTCATCCTCAGCATGTTCACCCCCTTTTATTTCACTGCCTTTGTGCTACGCTGCATGCTTTTCTAACAGGAATAATTAAGTAATTTTTCAGTGCTCCAACATGAGCAGTCTCAGTTCCGTGCTGCTGAAACAAAACCTGATCTTCTCCCCTTGCCTTTCAAATGACGCCCAACCTGCCCACCTGAGGATGAAGCACTTGGCCCAAGTTTCACCACAGCAAACAGTGACCCAAGATGTTTCTCAAAGGCTTCTGTTTCCAGCAAACACTGCTAAATTTTTAGCTTTTAAATCAGGGCAGTTTTGTATATGCAAAGACAAATCTAACTGTGGAAGCAGCTGCATACTGAAAGAATGTTTCAGCTCACTAAAACTTGCAGCTGCTTCACCCACTTACTTAATGGAAGGGCTCTGGTAAAAAAATCATCTTCAGGAGCACTGCACTTTCACCCCCCACACCTCTACACACCATCCCAGGCTGCCCAGACCACCATGCTCCCCGAGCCCCAGCTACCTCCTTGCAGCTACCTCATCACTTTGATTAACAATTAAGGTCACTGCTGCCAACTGGATTTTATGAGTATTATTATTGTGCACCATTTCTTTTATTTTTCTTTTATTTTTTAATGTATCACATGGGCCACTGGGACAAATTAAATATAAAATCGTTTTCTGCCATTTAGGCAAATGGCATATTTTCCCACATTTTTAAAACATAAACATCATAAATAAAATATTAAGCTGTCGAACTGTCACTGAATCTTCCTCCTGCAGTAATACCCCTGGAGAAATAGTTACCAAGTCATTCTTTCCCTGGGAGCTGGCACAGGCCTCTCATCTGCCACAGAGAGATCCCACAGAGATCCAAAATAATCAGTGCTGCAGGGGTCTGGTCACAGCAGGAACAGCTGCCACAAGATCCTAAGCATAAGGGCTATCACCCCCACCCTAAAATAAACTGGGAAGAGCAGAGGCCATACAGTTGCAAGGAAGAGCCAGATGGGTGCTGGATTCTGGCAGGGGAACAAGCCAGGCTGCACAGCACAGACAACCCCCGCACTCAGTGAGGGTGTCTCCCCCCAAAAAAGCATCAGCACTACCACCTGCACTTTCTGTTCCATCTTGTTTCCAGCACCCCAGGTATTTGCAGAGCCCCAGGGAGAGGAGCTGCTCTGCAGGCTGTCAGAATGGAGAGCCCAATCCTCCTTCACTTCTCCTGAAGGGAAGAAGATGTTTTAGAAAATAAGAGCATTTCATAAGCTGTTGAACGTGACAACTTCACCACTGTGCTTGCCGTGCCTTCCTGGACTCGAGCTCCTGCTGCCAGCAGCTGGGGTGGTCTGGCTCACAGGCAGCGCAGCAACCTTGGGGAGACCATGCAGCCTCGGGGAGACCATGCAGCCTCCTGTGCTGTGTTCACTTGTGTGCAAACTGACATGCAGCCATCCAGCGTAAGAGCAGAAAGAAACCTATATAGCCATGTTCTTGACCTTTGCCCCAAAAGGCAGGAGGACTCAAGAGTGAGCAACCTGGTAAGAGTCAAACAGTAAGGAGGCTGCTGAAATGAGCTGTGGCATCTCATTAAAGAGTAGGCCTTCTCTCTCCATGCCGCAGCAGGACATGAAATCAAACCTGTACTTCACAAGCCCAACAAAAGGAAGTAGCACTCTTCCCCTCTTTTTTTCTTTTTTTTTTTTTAATTTATTTTTTAATTTATTATTTAGGATCCACCTCGATTCTCAAAGCTGCATCCCCCAGGCTACAAGACCTGCCTCCAGACAGGCACACACACAGGAGCCACGTGGAATACCATTTTTCAGGGACTTGTATCACTCATCGATCCACGAAAGCTGCAGCTTATCCCAGTTGTGAGGGAAACAGCATCCCCTGAAAGCCGCACACAGAGGGAATGTGATAAAGGGATGAAAATAAAATCATTCATGAATGAATGGTGAACACCAGCTGGCACCTGCTTTGCAAGACTCAGATATCCACAGCCAAAGGCAACAGAAAACAAATGCAGCAGAGCGCACTGTTTGGCCAAGTTAGTCAAGTCCACCGGGGTCTGAAGAGCATACATCAAGGTGGTCTTACATGGTGGCCAATACAGGCATGGCCAAACTCACCAGTTCAGCTACTCAGAGAAGCAGGTAAACCCCAACCACTGCCAATTTTCTGGCTAAAGAAGAGGAGGGAGTCAAATGATTGACATCTTTTCTCGCCAACTTGCTCTATGCCTGCAGACACCTCCTGTTCTCAGCAGCGTGTCACAGAGGAGTCTCCCGCTTGCTGTCTCACCACAGGCAGGTGACGCTCAGTTGCAGAGCATTTAGAAACCCTTTGCTACAAGGGAAAAGGACGCCTTGATCTCATCTTCCCAGTACTCATTTTATGTGGTTCAGCACAGAGGTAGGGAGCAGCCAGGAGAGCTGAGCCCAGGCAACCTGAGCCAGTATTACAATATAGGGTCTCTCAGCTGCCAAACCGGCTCTAGGGGGGTCACAGAGGAGCTACACAGGTCACAAAAGTTGGCAGGACAAAGATAAGCAGATACTTGCTCCAGAGAGCAATTGGGCACCAGCCTAACTTGATTCAGAGCATTTAACTAACAATACTCTTCTGTCTTCATCTTCCAGTTGCGTTGCTGCTTTCCTGCTGCCCCAGAGAAGTCAGCAAGCTGGAGAAGCCTGCAGGCAGCCTCACATCCAGCTTCTGACTGGGAAATGGGATCAAATGCTCCCATCTTCAGCTCACAGTCAGCCTACAGCAAAATTCCTCTTTCAAAGCTACCTACCAGCCACCCCCTGACTGAGAGGCTTTTGCCCACACAACAGCAACAGCTTTGCTCTCTTCAGTGGGACACAGGTACTCTAGGTGGCTGCCCATGCTTCAGTCTTTAGAGAAGAACAGAGTCCTGAGCTCTCCCCATTAGCACCTTGCTAAAGCAGAGGAGCAGCATGTAGCAAATGATTAACCGCCAGAATGTAGTGTGGAAATAATGCCAAAGCCCTTCCAAAAGACACATTGCACAGCTTCTGCCTCTGGGAAGCTTCCAAGGAGCCAGAGGCAACCTCCTGCTTGGGGGAGCCAGAAAAGAGCCCATGGAAGAAGTCCATCCTCCAGAACCCACCCAACACACAAACCAACTGCCAGACGTCCCAGGACTCCTCCTAATTGATATGAAACTATGCTGTACTCCAGAGAAAAAACGCATTCCTAGGACTGTGGTAGTCACTTGTGTTTTCACCCTCTGTGGCAAGCAGAAGGGGAAACATGCAGGGGCTTAGCATGCCACCAAGTCAGCCCTGACCTTTAACAATTTCTGCATTTCTATTTCAAGCATCTCTAGGACCTATCTGGGGAAAGGTTATTGCAGAAAGCCCTCATGTCAAGATTTCTGGATATAAAGCATGGATCTGGAGGATCACTATTAATGTATGAGATTTTTCGGAGACACTGACCTTCAACAGCTTTCCCCCCAACTTTAATACTCAAAGATTTCCCTTGCTGACTCCAGAAGTCAGACATTCATATTTTAAGTTTAAAGTTGTGCTAATAAACATGAGGTCAACAAATAACAAGCCAGTTTCAAGCTGAGACTATAGTTTTTACCCAAGGTGATTTTTATCCTTCCCATTGGGAGAGAATAAAGACAAAAAACACAACCCCAGAAAGCACTTCAATTTTTAAAACCCATGCAATTCACCTTCATTCACCCAGGATTTGAAATGTCACAGCAAAGATGCAAGAGCAGAACTCTTGGACTCGCTCACCCAAAAGACAAGATTTTTTTCTTTTGCCCAGACAGAAAAGCAGCCAATTTTAGAAAACTGAAAAAATATTTTCCAGAGACCCATAAGTCACATGAGTCACCCTTATTTGCACGAGCCCAAAACTGAACTCCAACACCATCACTCATGCAGAGCTGGGGAAACCAAAAGCCAGGATCAAAATGGGCAGCTTGTCTCAGAAGCTCTGCAGAAGGCCAATGGACGGGAGAAGCAGGCGGAGCACAGGCACGCCTCCTCTTACGCAAGACTGCCATTGTATGTTAAGTCAAGTAACCTAACTTTGTGGGGAATGAACTCAGGGTTGAGGGCTCTGCACTGCAAAAGGACAGCTGCTCCTCTATAGTCATCGTTTCTCCAGTTGAAATGGCACATTTTCTGCGCCGGCTGGGAGAGGGCGGTGGGCACTGCCACAGCCCGTGCACCATGCACCCAGGAGCTGGAGAAGGATGCGTGCTGAGGACGGGAGAAGGATGCGTGCTGAGGACTGCCTGCACAGCTACAGCCCCTGTGTAATCAGCCCCGCAGAGGCCACGGCCAGGACAGCTCATTACTCGCCTCCCATTGTAGCGACGCCCGTTGGGCTCTCTGACAGCCAAGCATAGTTACAGCAGCACAGGTCTTGCATTGCACCCCCATGCCTCTCACGGCAACCCACCGAAACTGCCCCACATGCATGAGGGGAAGCCCAAACACCACCAACACTCCTGTTTCTTCTCTATGTAAAAGGATCGTGGCAGGTCAGGGTGTGATATTTCCACCACGCCCCACTGTCAGGTGCATCAGGAGAGGGTCCGCCTTCATCCCAGCTGCTGCTGCCTGCCAGGGGCACCAGTGGAGGGCACATCCTGGGACCCCAGTTACAGAGCAACAGGAAAGGCAAAGGATGATTCTTTTTCCCTGCCAAGGGATTTCAGGCATGGAGCAGAGCTGGGATGCTTTACAATGTTCTGCAAGCAGGACCAGATTTGGAGTGGCTGTTGCACGGCGCTATAGCTTGTAAGGAGAGGCTTTGTGGTTAGCCCTGAGCTCATACCGCCTCCCCCCAAACAGCAGCAATATAACAACGTGCGGCGCTGCCACAGCATCCTCCTCCTGAGGATTTTAAGGTGCTTGGCAGACGATATGGATTCATGTAACCTCACAAGCCCTCTGAGAGGGAGTAAAGTAAATGCAATAAAAAAATGTAAGGGATAAGTAGGGGAACGGAGAAATAAAACTGCCAGAGCAGCATGTTCAAGCACGCGCAAGAAATCAGGGGCAGCTTCTCCCGCCGCTAAGGTGGAATCCGACCACGGCAGCGCTCCAAATCCTCCATTTGTTCCACTCGGCCCTGGGCAGCCTAAGAGCACTTCCCAGCACGCCCGAAGGGTTCCAGCGAATAACGGCTCCACGCAGAGCTCCTCACCCGGGAGGCACCCTTTTCATTCCCAGAGTTCTGCTCTGCAGAGGGTCTCAGACCAGAGCAACCTGAACTGCTGGCAGCACCCGGCCCTAATTAGCAGCAAATAACATCCTCACTCTGCCCCTGAGTCTCAGTTCTGACTTGAGTTTTCACAGCTGCAAGCGATGGCTGAGGGTCTCAGCTGAAGGGTTTCCACCCTGCTGCCTGAGCGCTGGGGCTGCTCCCAATAGCATTTTCCACTCAGGAGGCTTCCCAAACACACACGACTGCCACCCACACTTTACAGGTGGAGAAAAGAGAGACCCAGGCCAAAAATCCCAGTGCCAGTCAAGGAGGGAAGCGGAGAGACCCAGCGCCCGGCCCTTGCCCCAACTCTAACCAGGCTGCTGCTTTGTTCGCTTCCATGTGTGTGTAACCGGTTCATAAATGGATTTGCAGTCAAAGAGTGACACACAGTGCAGTTCCCAAACTGCTTCAGCTGGATCACTCCTGGGAATGGTATTGCTGGGCCACTTTTGCTCCGGTTTATTTTTTATGAAGCTATTGCCTTGAGTTAAGAGAGCTTTACTGGTGCTGTCATACAGGCTGAAGGAGGACAAACGTCTCCATGGACAGAGCAAAAAGGTCCCCATCATCCTTAAATCAGGAGCTCGATTTTATCGCCTTGCTGAACCCCCAGGTCCCCATGGAGGGCAGGGTGCGAGGCTTTCGATGCAAATTTGAAATAGCAGATCAGGGCATCGCTACCACCCCTCGGGTTAGGAAGGAGCCCCGAGGGCTCCCCCAGTCTCCCACCCTGTCCAAAGCCTAGCCTAAACCCAACTCGCAGACTGCTGTCTCTGGTTTAAAACGGGCAAAACTCGTGAGCTACACCCAGGTTCCCCACTTGGCAGCAGAGCGGAGGGAGCCGAGGCTGGTACCAGCTGCACCGAACCCCCCAGCAAGCGCCGCTGGCAGCCCCGGCCCGATGCCCAGAGCCCCGCTGGCCGGAGGGAGCGCTTCTGAGAGAGGTCACGGCTCCTATCCGGCCCTGATGAGAAACAACTGCCATCACATACATGTGTGCGTGTGTGTCTAAGTATGTACGCGCCTCTTGTTCGCGAACCAAGAACCTTCCAGCTGTTTCACCCCCCTTTTCCCCAGCCCAGTGCAGCCGCTCTCGGCCGGCGGAGCAGAGCCCGGGCGAGCCGGCGCGAACAACTCGCCAGTACTTTACCCACAGCGTGACTCTATTCCCCCCCCGGTTTCCCAGCCCGCTCCCCGACTGTAACGGCTGCCATGGTGACGAGCACGAATGCTCAAATAAATGCCGAGCACCCCGAAGGCGAGGCGAAGCCCTCCGCGGCGCCGCTCGGCCCCCCAGCATCCCTCCGCGCCGCGGCAGGGCGGGATGCTCGGCGGCCGCCGCCGCTCACTCACGCTGAGGGGGACGGTCCT
>NW_020799101.1:37175582-37191515 GCF_003259725.1 Athene cunicularia | reverse complement strand
CCCCCCCCCGTGGCGGGGACACGGTCTCAGCCCCACCAGTGGGACGCGGGTGACACAGCAGCCTGCCCTCCAGCACCGCTAGCCCAGCTTCTTGCCCGTGGTGGCCCCAGCGCCACACCATGCTCCTTGCCGTGAGGCAGTTGGCCAGGAGCACACCACGGCACCCCACGGCACCAGGGATCTAGGCACCCGCCCCGTGAGGACGGACGCATCTCCAGAAGCATCTCGCACAGAAGGTGTGGCGGTTCACAGACACAAGGCTCTTGGGCCGCCCAGGATGCTGGCCCAGCACCCGCTCCCATGGCTGCTGCGCCCAGCGGTCACCCCTTGGCACCGGGGCTGGGCAGCTGGGCCAGCGCTACAGCCACCAGCCCTTCCTAGCCCCGTGGGAGGGGAGGCATGGCCGCGGAGGGGCAATGATGATACATGTCCACATGACAGGGCATTGCTGAAGCTGCAGCTGTAAAAACCTCGGCGATTCCGGCCCCATGGACAGCTTAGGCCACAGACCATCCAGCTTGTGAAACCAAGCTATGTTTGGGCACAGTGCAGCTGCTCTGCAACTAGGGCTCAAGGGTTTGAGAGAGCCGGAGGAGGTACCCAGAAAACTCTACCAGTGAATATGCTGCTTAGAGAATGTGGATGCCTCCAAGGCACCTGGCGAGGGGATTAGAGGATTTGAGTTACAACACAGAAAATGGCAGCAGGGCTTCTAAATGACTTTTTTTGCCTACCTTCCTTCTGGCCAAAGCCTTCTAAATGTAATTACAACCTGCCCCGCTAAATTACCCTTTCAGGTTTACCTGCACATCCCTTGTTTCCTGCAGCTCAGCACAGTACAAAATTCATCTGTCAGACTTGTCCTGTGCTAGCACCCAGGGCAAAGCTATTGCTAGGACCACCACGGCTCCAACGACCCTGCAAAGCACACCGAACTCCCAATGCAGAAAGGTGTTACAAAGCACCTTACATCCTCCTGGGTACCTTTCCCAACAACCCATCAGCCACCTGCAGCTTCACAGGCTGATCACAGCCAGCAGCAAGGGGAAGTTTGAGATACTCAAGGCAAAAACCAAAGTTCTCCAAGGGATTAACAAAACCATACTTAGTAGAAGCTGCCCAGTCCACACCTGTCCCAGTGGTACAAGTAACCTGTGGAAGTTGGGCTCCCACTGTTTTAGGTCTCTTTCACAGTCCTACAAAAAAAGGGCGGCTGCTCTCCTGTGTGGGTTTGGATCCAGCAGCTGCCTGGGTCGCAGAGAGACATGAAGAGAGGTACAGCTGTACCCAGGATTCAGAAAAAGGAAAGACACAGGAGAAAGACGTGTTCATGTCCCCGTGACAGCAGAGGCAGCCCCATACACTGTCTCCTCTTTCACCACTGTGCAGATCATACCAGACTTTGCTTGATTCCTTCTTAGTCTCTTCATACCATCCTGTAGGATTCACTACAGAAAAGCAAATAATTCAAATAGTGATGGAGAAACATGTGTGAAACAGGAGAAAACCCTCTGCCTCAACACTTAACTAAACACATGGCCTTCTCTTGCCTTTCCAAGCACACTGCTTCCCCCTTCCACCGCAGCCATTCATTTTCTTCTTCCATTGCCCTCTCGCTAGAACACCCTATAAGCTGCCATGCTGTCACTGTTGCCTCCCCACACCACATTTCACCACTTTCAATCATCCTGATGGTGATCCCTACCCCACAAGCATCTCAGCTTCAGCCAAGCCTGTAACAGTTGAGAGCAAATCCAGGTTCTCCAGGGACAACATCATTTTGAGCACTCCTCCCTTTCCAGAGCAGATATCACCTTCAGGGCAGAGATGCCTTGCACTTTGTTTCCTATGTAGGACAAGGGCTGGAGGAGCCTTGTGTTTTCACAGCATTGCCACTTCAGTTTTGCAAGTGCAGTCTAACGTGTGCGATCTGCTAATAACTCCCAGCATCTTGTCCATACTATGGTACAGGTTCACCCTCTGAGAGCTGGCCCCAAGCCACCTCCCGTCTGGAGCAGGCACCGACCTCTGTGCTAAGGGGGTGCAAAGCACTGCCGGGTGAGCCAGGGAGCAGAGTAATCTGGTCCTGCTGTGTCTCAGACCTGCAATCGCTGCCCAGGGGAAAGCATCAGCAGAGAGCTTGGGCTGTGTTGGCACTTAACCTCTGTGCAGGCGTGCAGGGAGGTGTACAGGGCAGGGCGGCACTGCCCGCAGTAGAGTTCAGCAGGCAGCTGCTTGCACCCAGCCAGCCCTCATTGCTGGAAACATCTTACACACAAGCCCTGAAAGCTGCCCTCAGCAGTGCTTTCTCATGCCTGCAAAACATGCTGCTGAGAGCCCTCTTTGCTATTCTGCCCCCATCACATCCTGTTATTCCCAGAGATTTGCCAGCAGTTCAGAAAACAGCACAAAAACCCAAAAACTGTGAGTTTACTTGCTCATACTACCTGGGTAATGTGGCCTACAGACAACTTACACGAATGACTGGAACCCTCCTGTGCTCTTCTTCATTGAATCAGTTCATTAATTACAAGAAAAACACAACCCAGAAAATTTAACCCTTTCATTTGAGGACTCCAAATTCCTTCCAAGGGATGGTGTGTAGATAAGTGTCAGAAACAAGCAGAGACCTCTGTAAGCAAGCTTCAGCAGAGCCCTGAACAGAAGTCAGCTCTGTTGTAGGAAGGACAAGCTGAAGTTCAAGGGGTCTTTTTTCCTAGGAAAAAGTCGCTTTTACTCCCCTGTCCCTCCAGGAGTCAGCACCAGAACACACAGGTTGTTCCTGCAGAAAGGCAGCCAGAGTGCCAGGTAGCCAAGCTCTGCTCTGGCCCACAACCCTAGCAAAGGGCACAGCAAAAGCACCAAGTTACCCACCCTCAGAGCTGTTGGCAGAGCAGCTCGTGCTTGCCCGCAGGTACCCAGTCCAGCACAGATAAACCAGATTTGCAGAGACCCGTTATTTACATTGCCTAAGCTTTGGGACCTATTTCAGCTGGAAAGGGTTAGGGAGTGCTGACAGGGGCACTAGAGCTGGCTGACCTAAAGGAGACAGGACCTTTGGCACAGCTCCAGCAGCAAAGGCATGTACTTCTGTTGCACCAGGCTTCCACATGCTCTGAAAGTGTCTCCACAGTGATGTTTCATCTTCAGGGCCCAAATACCTCACTGCAGAATGACTAGCTCCCAGATTCAAGCTATTGGTACCCAAGGTCCCATGTTCTGCAGTCAGAATTTGCAATGATTTCATCTCTGACTGTGGAGCTTTGCTCCAGAATCTCATCTTTCTTTTAAAAGACAATACAGTTCTATCCTTATGTTTCTACATAAGGGAATCACTACCAATATAAATTGTTCAAGTATAGCTTTACTGTGAGCTGCAATGTTGCATGCAGATATTGGAGCCAGCCCCATTAGAGATAACAAGAGTAGCAGAAGCAGTCTGGCACAGAGATCTCTACTCAACACAGCCTGCAATGTAGACATACAATGAATATTAACAGTGATGATACTTCACTGCTGATCTTTGCAAAAGTATCCACTAATTCAATTAATGCCCTAAGAGAAGCAACCTTAGAAACATAATATAATAAACAAAACAAATCAAGATTATACAAATCTCACAGCAGAATTATGGGGTCTTACCACCATACTTGTTCTTTTTCAGTTTCCTCTATAGCTGTTCCATGTTAGAGATGTTAAGTCTGACATAAAATCTAGCTGAGCTTTCAACTATGAAACATCTGGACAATGCCAAAAGCTTTTTCCTAGCACTACTATGATCTGAGAAATCAGGTCGGCTATATTTGTGGCCTCTGGGCATGGAAGTGCCATCCGAAACACGAACATAAGGTCTGTCTGGACTCTGGAAGCAGTCTGAATAAAGTCATTCAGAGTTTAGCCAAGAATATTAAAGAAAATTAGCATTAGGGTTCAAGGGTCGGAGTAGGTCATGCACCAGAGAGAAATATAAGTGGCGTGTTACCCTGCTGGGATGAGAGGACCTGCAAAGGGAGAGGCAGCTCTGGCCAGGAGCTGAGCTCTACCTTGCATGAAAGTATTATGCACCCAGCTGGGCTCCTGCCTGCTCGCTGCAAGCTCCAGACAGTCATGTATTTTGAAGCCATAAGGGACAAGGACATGAACACAGAATAGCTCCCTATAGCCCTCCAGCCACAGGAGTTCTTTCTTTGAATTCTCACTCCAAAGCCCATCCATACACACAGCTGAGACAGCTCTTGATACTTTCCTTGGCTAAGTTTCTGTCATGGCTCCTAGCTAAACTGTGCAAGGGAAGAGCAACCTCAGTTCGGGGGTTTTCACAAGAGAACACTCCTCAGAGAGCTCCTTCTGCACCAGCAGAGCAGAACGCCTGGGAGATGCCTCAGAATGGTTTTCTCTGAACTTGCTGGCACCAAGTGGCTCCTTCCTCCTCCTCTGGCCCATCCCTGGGCTGGACACTTGCCCTCCCTGGTGAAGCTCCTGCTCAGGGTCAGCAGGCAGCAGGGTCAATGGCCTGCCTCCAGGTCAGGAATAGGTGGGTAGGAGTGGGTGAAAGCAATTTATCTGTTGAAGGGAGAGGACTCAGAGCTCATCCCTGATTTCAATTCAGGAAAACTTCAGGAAAAGAAGGGAAAAGGGGAAATCTTTGTCCCAATGACAGAAAGAGCTGAAGTCCTTTCCCCATAATGGAATAAAGGCCCCTCTGATGGTCTGACCGTAGCATCTCATCATGCTCTTCATCTAGATCCAAATCATACCCCTGTAAACCTCTGAGACATGTTTACCCATACCATAATGTCAAGATGGCAAAGTGTGTGCCATTGCCCTCCACCACATGGTTGCTGAAAAGAAAAATGTTATCTGTATTACTTATCTACATTGGACAAATTCCTAAACTCTGAAATACTCTCCTTGTCTGAAGGAGCTTTCTCACACTGGTCAGAGCACGTGGGTATGCATGTGGGTTTCTGAAAATCAATTTTGCTGTGCCTCAGGTCATATATCACCCTCCACATCCTTGGCCTCAGTCACCACTGGGAAACTACAAGGTGGACCCGAAGTCCAACAGCTTGTCTTGATCATGCCTTGCCTAGAGCTAGATACTGTTCATGCAGTTTCCAGCCCTTCACCCCCGATGCCATGGCCACAGGCACCATAAAAAGGCCAGACAGACAAATCACTCCCCTGGGAGTGGCTCCATCCTTAATTTATCCTGATGCCCAGTCGGAATAGGTACAGAGGGTGGATGCCAATTAGTTCTGCATTTAACAGAAGTTAAGCTGCCTATGGCTGCATATA
Source organism: Athene cunicularia (assembly GCF_003259725.1). Lineage (NCBI taxonomy): Eukaryota > Metazoa > Chordata > Aves > Strigiformes > Strigidae > Athene > Athene cunicularia. Next base: position 37,186,217 of record NW_020799101.1, on the reverse strand, counting down.
TGCTGACCAGGACAGAAATACCTTCTGGATCACTGTTTCTGGTCAGCATGCAAACAGTAAGGTGGCAGAGGGGAATGACTCAGGACCAAGTTAAGGCAAATAGCATATAGTTAACTGGAAAACAGGATTTCAGTTGCTTCAAATTGTACAGTTAAACATTGTCGTAAGTGCTATTTAAGGTCACTGTAACCTTAACGTTATTTTCATGAGCATGTTTCTTAATGAAAATTAGAGCATAGAGAAGAATTTCCAATAAGCTGTAATTAACAGTGCCACATTGCACTTGTACTCTTCAAGTACGAAGAGAAAAACATCTGCTGAAAGGCCAACAGTGGCAAGATGAATCTCCTTTGACAGTGTGGAGGAGCCAGGAAAATCTTTAGAGATGGTTAGCCAGGGTTCAGGACATCCCCCTCACCCCTCTGGGAGACGGGGCCATTAACCCTCTCTGAGCCAGGTAACCCACCTGCCTGCCACTGCAAGACAAGGTGCAGCCTCAGTGAGGAGTGAAGTTATGGCAGAATCAGGCAGGAGCTATCAACAGCACTGAAAAACGCTCTAAATTCATACACTCATCATGAAATCTTTTAAAAGTGCAGGAACAGAATAAATATTTAAGTAGTAATAATTATATATTAATACAACTTATTAACTAGAAGATCCACTTATAATCAACCTGATTCACTTTATGAGCCTGAAGTAAATTTTTGCTTTCCCTCCTACCACTTTTCTTATATCCTTTTTTCACCCCAAATCATTTGCTTCTCTTCCTTACTGCATCTTGTCTAGCACATGGATTTATTTCCCACCTTTATGATAAAGCACATAGCACTTTTTCTGGTGCTCGGAATTAATTAACAATAAAATCTTTTTATTACGATCTGACGACAATTTGCTGTCCTTTATTGGCAGCCCATCACAGCACTGGCTGTGACCTGAACTGCAATTTAATCCTCATAGAAATTCAAAGCTTTTACAGCTCAATGTAGCTACTAGGTTAGTGCTCATAACAGTCTTCTTGGCTGCAAAGCAGAAGCAGTTTGAAATGCTCATCTGGTAAAATGATGAAGCTCCTATTTTCCACTACAGAGGAATTCCATGTGAAAACACAACAATCTGGGAAATAACCTGTGAAAAATATCCTACTCAGTTTCTCAGACATCCCATAAAAGGGGCTTGCACCCTGCATAGCAGACTGGGTTTCAGTCGAATGCAATGAAAAATGCTTAACGTTCCTAAAAGTCACAGCAATATATTTATTTTTGAAGCTCTATCACTCAAAATAGCTAAGATAATTAATGGAAAGCTTTACAAAACATTCCAGCCCTGGCACTAAGCGTGAGAAACTCCAGGCTGAGGGGAGACCAGAAATAGGATCCATGGATCAGTCAATTCCAGAGGCACTGCAGTGCCCTGCAGCGAGCCTGATCCTGTAACCTCTGCCTGCTGGGATCAAGATCCATCTCCTGGTGGCAACTGGAGAGCATAAAAAAAAAACAGGGAAGGGGCTGGAGTCCAGAGGACATCAGGCATCCTTGTAATGTCAGGAGCAAGCTCCAAGCAGATCAACATGGTATTAAAGATTTATCAGTTTCTACGTTTTCCATTTGCATTATATTAGAATATCTTTACTCCCAGGGAGGTCAGCAAAGGGGACTTCAAGAATGGCAAGAATATTTATTGAAATGGTAGCCCCAGTGGAACTGCAACTGATAAAAGCTGCTGACCTGCAGCAGGCTGGCAAGTGGTTATGTCAGTCTGGAAGACACCAGGGTGTTCCATGGGGCAACGCACAGACAACTCCATCAATATAACACCATTTCTGATTTGAGAATAAGGTACACAGTTTGAGCCTGGCAGCACCCCTTTCCATTGCAATCACTTCAAACAACGATCCAGGTATTGCTAAGCTTTCACAGATATGCTGCTAATTTATTTTGAAGCTCTTGCCAAAACAGAGCTGCTGTCCTCTGTTGACTTTATAAAGTCATCCAGCACGGAATCCCTTGCACTAGGATCGTGCAGGTCCAGTCGTTTTTGGATGAGAAACCCTCAGCAGTGACAGCTCTGCTTGGCAAGACTTGGCAATTAAATCCCTGCACAGCTCCAGCCCCCAGCCTCTGCCAGTCAGCAGCCTGTGTGTGACATACCCACCTCTCCCTGTTCAGCCCTTCTCATTCATTTTGTTGGGGTTTCAGTATTAGCACTCAGTGTTTCTCTCCCACGTTGGGGTTAAGCACAGGAGGATAAGAAAGCCAGGCTAGCCTGCATCATACCGCAACCCAGAATTAATGAAGCACAAAAACACAACAGCAGTTGGGTGGAACCACCTCCCTGAAGGCAGCTGAGATCTCAGCGCAGGCAGATGCAACCTCCTTGGCAGTAGGCCTGACTTAGACTGATGCTGCAAGGTGCTGGGAGCACTTGGCTCCAGCTGAAGGTGATGAGGGTTTGAGGGAATTTGCTTTAGGGAACTGAGTTCACATTATCCTTGTTTGGTATCACTGCTCTTGCAGGCCTTTTCCAGCCCTGAGTCCTGTAGCAGGCACACAGGGCTCCCCAATTTACAGATTAGATAATACAGAATGAAAGGAGATTTGGAGGTGCAAACCTGAGGACAGCATTTTCCTCCAAAACTCCCCAGTGCTGATGCCTGAGATAACAGCCTCAACATGAACATACCCGACACCATGGGTTATCTATTACAAAACATCCCACAGGACTAGTAGAAAATGTAGAATTTGGGATATAATTAGCAAGAACATAAGTTACACTTGACTGAATGAAACCAAGGGTTCATTTTGCCCTGTCACCCTGTCTCCAGGAGTGGTTGCAAGAGATGCTGTCTAGGGAGAACTCATAAACCTGTCCCCTTTCTGCAGTCTGTGCCTCTCATATTCCCCTGGGATGCCTGCCCTTCTCATGCGGGATGGAGTCCTGCTATTCCCTGTAGGATCTGTGTATGGCAATAGTGCCTACTGCTTCCACCATCTCCTGGGACAGAAGGTCCAACCTTCACTACACATTGCACCGCAACACTTTATCTTTTATGTGTTGTAAAATAACCTCCTACATGTGTTAAGAAGTGCCCCCGGTCCCTAAGCAGGAGGGTTTGGTGCATGGCATGTCTCCATCCACCTTATCCACTGTCTCCATGATTTTTGCCCTCTCAGCCAGCCTTCACTTCCCCAAATGGAGGAGCCCAAGACATTCTGTCTCTCCTTGAAAGGCAAGGTGCTCCATCTTTAGGAAACCATTTTTATAACATGCACTGTATAATAGAGAAATGTAATAGAGATTACATTTATAATAGTAATAGGGAAGGTCAGATTCATATTCGTTAAACAGTCACATTTTAGGACAAACATTTTTCCCCTCCTAAAGGTGAATGCGTTAGGAGTGCTGAACAAAATTACCTCTACCACATTTGCATAGAAGGGGAGATGGGAATAATGAAGTAAGAAATTCCACTATTTAAGAAATGACCCCTCATTTTTGCTGGTAACTGTCTCCAGGATCTGAATGCAGAGCTTGGCAATAAAGAGCTGTCACTTTGGGACACAGCAGCCAGAAAAAGGAGTGAGAAATGAGAGAAACTGCTTAAGACACTGCAAGTGGAAGTGGTACTCTTTCATTTGAATGCTTGCATGTCTGCAGAGATGCTCAGCACATCACTGCAGCATTTTCAAATGCAGAGATACATCATTGCATGAATATACATGGGTGCACGTTTCACACCCTTAGATTAGTTTTAGGTGTAACTCAAGTTCACAGCAAACACTACTTTCTCTAGTGCTGGCTGAAGATGAGGAAAATATCTCGCACAGGGGCTAAAAGCCATTGCAAGCGTGACCATTTCTGTCTGAAGGTCATAGCAAGATCAAAGAAATGTACCATCTCTAGCAAATATACAACTACTTGAGCATGTAATTCCTCTACAAGCGTGTCCACTGCAACATACTTTTCCCCACAGAGAGAGGATGAAAAAGGCTCTGTGCAACAATTATAATCATATTGCTTAACAGCATACTGAAGAACACTTACAAGTTATTTTAGTGCAGTAAAAATCTATACAGACAAAAAATAACCGTATCAATAGGCCCAAGCTTTAAAGCCCCATGTACAGCTGTGCACAATCTCAGCCTACAAATGGTTATGCGACCATTCACCCGTGTGATACCAGCTTTTCCTGCTCCATAACTAGCCTTTTCCTGCTCCAAGCAGCCAGGCTCTATCCCAGCTCCAGTCCAGGGCAAGCTGAGGCCCCACCATTGCAACACCTCAAACACACACTGGGCTCTCACGTGCCATGTTCCTGCCCTGGCTTGGCAGCAGCAGCCCCTGTACCTGTGCCTCCAGGGACAGGAGGCAGCTCTTCTCTTCCTGACATCCCCACAGCAGGCACAGAGGGAAGGAGGCACCACCAGGTTCCCTTTACTGTCAAGTTGAGGGAAGAGCTCGATGACAGCTATGCCTCGTAGGGCTGTTTGGCCCCTGCCAAACTCTGAAGGATGGGTTTGCTTTAGCAGATTTCCAGCCCTCAGGGACTTCTGCAACCTCCCCATGATAATCCAGGATAAACCAGGTTTTAAATAGATTTTATCTGGTTTATTTTTTATATCTTCTGCTCTCTAAACATCTCGTCCTCATTTCTCTCTGAAGTCTGTTGTACAAGCAGCCTTGTTGTGTTTGGAATTTAATCTGTACAAAGATGGGTGGCTGCTCAGACCTCAGTGGTGGCAGCTGCACCCTCCAAGCTATGGCCCACCCTTGCCACCCTTATGAAAGTCAGCTTTGAAACCTAACTTTAAAATTCATTCCCCATGTCTAGTCTTTACAGCATCTCCCAGGGCATTTCCTTCTCTTCCAGTGTTTGCAGTGAGACCAAGATCCAGATTTAAGATGGTTTGCTGTTCAAGTTTTCATTAGACTCTGCTCTGAACAGGGGTGCCAAGAGGAGCCACATTTCACACCTCTCAGCTGGGGCAGAGCATGCTGCAGCTAATTATTTTCAAGGAATAGCCTGAGATTAAGTCCTTCTAGTATTTGCAAGGAAAAACCTGCTTCTTATTCTTACATGGTATAAGTAATCATGTTTGTCAAAAAGGAAGAATGAGAAGAGATGGAGCAAAAATGAAACATGGACATTTGCAGGGGATGGGGAAGGAGTCATGTTCTGTTTCTCAGAAACTACCCTTGTAAAATGTCATATTTTAGGTGCTTTACAACAAAAGCACCTGTAAATCAGTAAGCCAGATGCTCCTCTCTCCTTTGCCAGCTCTTCCTTCTCTTGCAGAGGAGCTAATACTCTAAAACTGGGCCTGCCACATATAAACTTATCAGGGCATTGCAGGGGTTTGGATTTGGGACTGAAGAGGGTATGGTTTCACTCAGTACAGAGGCAGGGGTCAGATGTGAAGGTAGAACTGAGATTTCAAAGAGATGAAGCTTTCCTCCATGTAAAGTATGCGGAGAGATGGTCAAACCTGAGATGTTAGCGCCCGTGAGTCCCTCTGGTTTGGGAGCATACCTGCACTTTTCCCATGGACTTTAGCTCTCGGGAAAGGAGAAGCTCAGTCAGCTGTACCTGGGTAGGGCTACAGGTTTCATCCTTAGGCAGACTTATCTCTATATTTTAGTCCACTCATCAGATCCCATATATAAGCTTATTGTAAACCCCCTCAGACCTGGCTCTTTAAATATCCGAAGGGATAGAAAATGCCTGCACAATGACAAATTGGAGAAGGACTGTGCATAACTGCAATACAACATGCAAGAGGTCAGCTTGAAAATCTAGGCTTTGTCCCTGGCCAGCCTCAGTTTCCTCAGTCTCTCTTTTCACTGAGAGACATCAGCCCTCAAATAGCCAAACATTCCCTTTAATGACATATAAATAAATAAAAAGGATATATCTGAAAGGATGCTGCCAGCCACATACAGGTGAAAGCTATCCCATTAACACAGACAGGCCCCTGAGAGCAGCCCTGGGGTTCCATCGCCATCACCAGGTGCTCTCCCCGCTGACGGGGGAAGTTTACACCCTCAGAGTGGACTAGGGTGAGCCCACTGCATGGATAAGAGGATTGCTTTGAAGGACAGGGGCAGCAGTCTCAGTCTGGCCTGGACCAGGGTCCCTCCTCAGCAGCTCCCAGCCAGATACTCTGCCAGGAGCATCCCAAAATGTTTTTTGTCTGTTCCAGTGGTGCTTTAGGTGATGAACCCTGCACGGCACACCAAGAATTGCCTTGGCTTTAGCTGCCCTGTCTCTGAGGCCACATCACCGCAAATGGCCCACCAAGTGGGAAACCGGAGCTGTAGGGACAGTGTGGGCAGGCTCGTGACAGCTGCTGGATGACCCTTACACACGGCCAGTGACCTGCTCCAGCACAGCTGTGTCAGCTACTGTGCAACTGAGTTTGTTCCTCCAGGTCTGGGCTGAATGCCATTTTTCCCACAGCAGCTTAAAGGATAATCTGAGTTCAAGCCTCTTGCTTTGAGCTATGTCTTAAATTGATTTGAAAGCATCAAACAAAACCAGCTTAAGGGCTGCCCCATGACTGAAACGAGTACAGATTTGTGTGGCCATGATCTCACCACTGCCCTCGCAGCCTTAGTGTTCACCCACACCTGGAGGTGGCCTCTGCCAATCCGTGAGCAGTGCACACAGCAATGAAGTGCAAAATGATATGATGGCTGTGGGACAAATCCACCCTGTGCATCCCCCTGCAGAACCGAGGTGAGACACTGTCAGAAACACACAGGTTTTCTTCAGCAGGTTGTCTGTGCACCAGAGGCAGGAGAGCTGTGAGAAGGGAGTGAAACACAGCATGGGAAGATGAACCAAGTTAAAAAGAAACAGATGGAGATTTGCAGGACAAGATGGAGGACAATCACCACACTCAGGTAGAAAAAAACCCCAATCCTTAACGGTCAAGGAGAAGCTTCTTCTCATCTCCCTCCTCTTGCCTTCTCCTTCTTCAGGTTCTTCATAGTGTCTGGATCAAAACAAAAAGGCCTAAGAATAAGCAATGTGAACGTGGTGTAATCAACAGCAAAGGAAGAGAAGCGTTTTCAGCTCACTAGCAGAAAACTAGCCCTGTCATTAACACAGGTTGACAGCCTCCTGTGATGTGAGGAAATAGGAAATGAAAGGTCTGAGCCAGTAAAGCTGAGAATGACAAATGGGAATCACCATGAAAAATATTCGATGGATCTGGAAATTAAAGTCCAACCTCCCAGAGTCTCAGAGGAAGTCGCAATGAGAAAGGGCTTGCCAGGGGAGCAGTTTTGGGGAAAGGCAGGAGTTCCTCAGCCAGGTGTCCCATGCATTGCAAGTAAAAGGCAGGAGGCTGTTCCTCTGAGGGGCATGCTCAGCACTGCCCTGGCTGCTTTGGGACAAGCCCACTGCAAAGAGAGAGTCCAATTAACAGAGTGAGCAAACAAGAAGTGGATGGTAAGGAAGAAGAAGTTGGATTGCTCTTACTGCAGATGAGGCAGGACAAAACAGAGTTAGTGAATCTGGGATACCATGGGAGGGGAATAACAGAAGATCTGCCAATTATTTGAGGTGCAACTAGCACCATATCCATCTAAATCTGAAGTTGTTTTAAATCACCTGCAACAGAAATTATTTGTGATGGCATTAGATTGTTAGGTCATTGCCCATTCATCATGAACTTGGGCTCACACAAATTTCCATGTATAGTTAGGCCACCAGCCATTATAGTATAAATAACAAAACTTGCAGTTCATTTTTGGCTCAGATGCATTTCTTTCATTAATAAAACATTGGGAACAGCAACCTGGCACTGCCTTCCAGGGACTGAACTGAGGCAGACTGTGCACATTCATCCATGTGCCTGGTCTTTTTTGCTCTCAGACTGAGCAGAAGTCAATAAATGAGCTATAGCCAGCGCATCAAGATTTAGAAGGTTTTGCAGGTACTTCTGATTTTGTGCCTCCACTGATTTTGTCATTTCTTGGCCTCAGCCCACGTGTCATGCTTTGCTGGGGATTTATTGAAGTCAGAAGTTCACAGCTTTGAGCAAGATTCAAAATATAGTTTATGGATGCCAAAGAGGTCAGAAATGAAGAAGTGGTACAGACAAACACACCTTAAGGAAAGTACTTTCCTCCCTTCTCTGAAGGCTGACCAGCTGCGGCTCTGAAAATCCTGTTCAGCAGCTGCATCTCCTTAAAACACCCCAATCTCATTCTATTTCTGTCCCTGTGCCCCCAACTATTTTGTTGCATTTAGGAAACATTTTTTCCAGCACTATTACACCATTTCCAGCTGTGCTGCGTTTGAGGTGCAATGCCTTACCATCACTCCACCTGCCTGAAGCATGAGCTCACTGACTCGGGCACCAGCAGCCCTTTCTAGGGACTTGAGGTTTCAGAAATTGCAAGAACAGACTTCCCCAGGGGAGCTGTCTGAAGGAGCAGTGACGCATTTCCTACATTCGTCCTGTGTGTTTTGGATCTCCTTGATGTGAAATTAACAGGGAATAGGAGCAAAAGGTGGTGAAATTATTAAGTTCATAATGACTTAAATGAGAAGCGAAGGAGCTCTGTTTCCCAAGACTGCCTCTGACTCCTTTGCTGCTGAGGCAGGCTGACTCCCAGTGCTGTGACAACCTCCCACCTTATTTCAGTGATATTCCTGTGCCCAGTTCCTCAGCAGGCACCTTTGTACAAGTCTGCTGGGTTGCAGCAGTGGTCCAGGCTGTCAGCAGTGCACAAATGCACCTAGCCAGGAGCCTGAGGCAGAGACACACAGATTTAATGCCTTTTATTCTCTGTTGTCAGAAAAAATGTAATTTACTCACTACACGTTTTCACTGGTAAAAGAAGTAGGAGCTTGTTGATACACAAGTAATACTGCTTTAATATACTGACAGTGTCAAACCAGTGCAGCTCCCTCAGGATGGACACAGCTGCCGGATCTGAGGTGTTTATAGCACTGCATTGCCAGGGGAATGAGCTACAACCACATAACAGACCATCACACTCCCCTTAGCAGCATCAGGTCAAATTTCAGTTAGATAAACAAAAAGACCGTCCTAAAATCCACCCCCAGTCAAAATAATAATTAACACCATGTAAGCAAGGTCTAAATTTCTGGCCATCAAAACAGAGACAGATGCATCCAGAGGATGATCTTCAGACAGTCTGTAGAGGCTTAGAAAATAGGTCACTTGATGCATCTCAGTGGACATTAACTGGCATAGCACGTATGGACCACTGACACTTAAGTACTTCACTGCTGAAGACACAGCCATGGTGTTCCTCAAGCCTGAACAGATGATATCTGCTCATCTGTCTCCTTGCCACGATTGTCCAACTCCCCAGCTGGCTCATCATCAAGTTACCTTACCAGGGTTTTGTTTGCACAGTGCAGCCGTTGATGGGCAGGAATAGTTTCAGCAGAGGCAATAAGGACGACAAAAGCAACCTGAATTCCTTTGTCTCCTCCATGTCAAATCTGCAGAGCAGCATGGCTAGCACACATCTGTAGAGGGAGTTACTACTCCTCTGCCACACACTGTAATTGGGAAGTCAGGTTACGTGTCTCTGACACTATTCCCCACATAGTGTTATTAATCCACTGACAAATACAGGAAAGAGGGTGGAGAAGCCCTTTTTGCCTTACCAAACTAGCACACCTAGAGTATTGAAGTCTTTGGCGTTAAACCATGCAAAATAGCTTGTGCAGCATACCACCAAATCTGCCTGAACACCAGCACTTCATTCCACAGATGCCCTTACCACATTTACCATTACTCCCTGCATCTCCCACCCTTAAAAGAAATGAGGAGGCAGCTAGAGAACAGAGTACTTCAAAGATCAATCCACGTAAAGACTTTGAAGTTTTTCCTTGTAAAATGTTCTGTTAACTAATCAACGGTCCCTCCACAGAGGAGCCTTTCAGAAGCAAACTGAAGCAATGTTGTATATCGATCAGGGTCTTTCTCTTCCCACTTCAAACCCTGAATACAGTTTGGGAATTCATGTTGGTAGAAACACGTGCAGCCACTTTAGCTGACATTTTTCAGACAGCTGACTCATTGAGAGTCAGTCTACTCACTGCTGGGTATTTAGAGAGGGGAAGGTGAAATTAAATCCTGATGACCATACAGTTCCTCCTCAGCAAGGCAGGCACTGCCACATATCTTGGTGATAGGAGACTTGATAGAAAAATTCTGCTTAGCTCTTCTCAAACTACCACAAGAAATACCAATCAGTTTTCACCCTGAAAAGATGAACTGTGAAAAACAAACTACCTATGGAGAACCAAGCTTTCACTACTGACCACTAAGGTCAGAGAAATTGTCTTGATCTAGACTTTGGCTCCAGTCCAGCACAGCAATTCCTACATCCCCATTCTTGCCCTCATGGATCATTTGGGGTATTTTTTTGCAGTGTGCCTAACACACAGCACCTCATGCCTTTTGGAATGCCCTTCAAATCGATTGTGTTTTCCAGACTTCCCCCCTCATCTTTGTTCAGGATCTAAGTATGGTCCTGTAAGGACAGAAGTGACAAAATCATGCCTATTTTACTGGTATGTATTTCCCATCCTGATTCCAGCACAATTTGTTTCTTTGTACAGCAGTTCCACTTAACTTTCGGGGG
>NW_020799101.1:37158038-37175532 GCF_003259725.1 Athene cunicularia | reverse complement strand
AAGGGGGGATGACGGACGACAACGACACCCACCAAAAAATTCCCCCAACCCCCAACAAACTCACAGGGATTTATAGAAAAATAAGACTGGTGAGGTTACTGACTCCATTGTCTCCCCTAAAGTGAAGTTCTGAGATTTTAAAAAACGAATGCTTATTTAGGAAGATTAAGTTTGTTTAGGTCTGAAAGTCTGGTTTTGTGTTTCTTCTCAAGGAAACAGGATTTCTGGAAAGACACTGAGTTGCATTTTTCAAAAAAATCCTCTCTGTCTTATGTGTCCTCTTTTGAAGCATTTGACTGGAAGAGCAAAGCACAGTGCTAACACACAGTGCAAGGAGCGAAGGAGAGGAAACACGTGCCAAGGTCACCTCCTCAGCGGTAGCAATGGCAAGCTTCACAGCAGTGATATAGAACCTCCCTCTGATACAGCTACTTTTTAAGAGCTATAAAAATCCAGAGCAGGCACACATTAATTACAGCAGTTCAGAGATAAGCGCTGCATGTCAGTCTTCACAGCAGGTGACTGAAGGGCACGTAGAGTGTATGGGAGAAAAATGCCCATGGACAGAGTTAGCTAAAATATTTTAGTTTTTATCACCTCCAGGTTTGTCAGTGGGCAGCACAGATGGTTTGCAGCTGGAAAGCCAGTCGGTGTGCTCTTAAGGAAGTAACGTGGCCTGTGTCATGAAGCAATGTGTACCATGAGGAAACCTTTCTTCCTGACTAGCCTAAATCTCCTTTGTTGACATTTAAGTCCATAATGTCCTGTCCTAACTAGATTAGAAAGCAGACCATTAAAATCCCCCTCCTCTTCACCACAATATTTTTCTTATTTATCTCCCTGGCTCTCAGTTCTTTGTTTCCCCTGAGCTAGACAAACTCAGTTCTTCTGGGCTTTGATCGTAAGCCACATTTCCATGTCGGTGTGCCCTGCACAGCACAGGACTCACCTTTCAGAGTGGCAGGTCCTGAGCAAAAGAGGAAGTGAGGAGGACAAGGACTCATCTGGGCTTCCCTCAGCTCCTTTCCCGACAAGTTTAGGGCAAGGCAGGCTGAGAGATGATTGAAGTTATTACCCTAGTGCAAACCTGCTAGCTACAGCAATTTCTCTTCCTTGTCACTGCTGCACAGCCCATCATGAGAAATAAGCTTTTGCTATGAACCTACCAACTAGCCACAGCTGGCAGTGAAACACATCCAACTAAAGGATGATGGCTAGCAGGAAGTCTATTTGGTTTTAACTGGCAATTATTCCAGTGAGGTGAAAGAGATAACCCACCTCTTTTAGCTCTTACATCTATCTACCTGTATTTACTCCCTGACTTCCTTGTCCAAAGTTGTAGCAGGGCTTCCACAATGCTGGTAGCAAGAGCACCCTCCAATATTCCACTACACACTGGAAACCCCAAAAGCAGTGCAGTGGAACTGGGGGCATGGAGCTAATGGGGACAGAGCCCAGCAGCATTAAGAGTCCTAATGCCCATTTACAAGGCAGTGAAAAAAAAGGTATTTGGGTATTCTTGAGGGTCAAATACTCAGCACCACCTACGGCTATCATGCACAGCACATGCAGTTTTCTCCTCCATAACCAATTTGTCAAGAGACAAGCAGTCTAGTCTGATATTTTCCAGGGGTCTGTAAGGATTTCTTAAGTTCCAATTTTACTGCTTGGACTGACTCTTCTTTTAGTATGGGGAAAATATCAGTAAAATGGAGCTGATCTATAAGACATCAGCACAGCACTTTGAGATATGCAGCTAAAAACCAACTAGTATCACTACCCATATATCACAGGAGAACCAGACAGGGAAAGTAGAGGGTGTAACACTTTTAAAACATATGGAAAACATTATCTGAATAGCAAAAATCTGGCATAAAACTATACACACATAGCTCAGATTTGGGCTCTCCACAGCCCATACTAGACAACTAGGGATAATGATTATTAATTTATAGTGCACTGAAAGGGGGTCCCACTCTCATTTTCACACAAACACCAGCAGCCAGTCCCTCTGCTTTTATTTATGGCTAAAAGTCCTGGACAAACTCAAGGCACAGAAGAAAAAGGGAGGAGCAACTGGCAGATCTCAGCTGATGCAAAGTACTGTTTGGTGTTTTTCAAAGGACAATCAATTGGACTTGCTGTTAATCAGTGTGAAACAGATACATGTCAGATCCCCCCAGAGTGTGCTACAATGCGAAACAGCTTCTTAGAGCAGCAGTTTTGTGTGGAGGGAGTTTGGACAGGCAGTTTTTCTCTTCAGCCTGAATTTCTGGCAGCTGCCTAATACCTTCTTCCCAGACTTGTCACATTTGTGCTGAGATATATAAATGTCTTTTCTTTTTTTGCTCCTTAACCACTGCACAGTCTTTCCCCTTTTTAAGCAAAGATAGAAGCCATATTTTATATCATCTATAGCTGAAGCTGGAGTTTTTCAGGAAATGATTTCTTGTTATCTTAAGATGACATCTCTATTTTACAGTAAAAGGCTCCATCCTCTTTTTTTCAGTTCTCTTTACACCTCTCATCTCAAAACCCGAATTTATCCAAGAGCTTGCAAAGAAAAATAATAAAAGATAGTTTTGCTCCATTTCCTGGTGACCAACACCACCAAGACCCCAGGTAGTATCACACTGGCTAATTCAAGACAGAAACAAGCACTGTGACAGTTAGGTGGTAAGAGAGGATGCAGCACTAACCTTGGCGCAGAAAGTCCTTGCCACAGCTGCCTGCTCTTCATGGTGGAATTCAGTGACAGGCGGATCTGTTTTCATTCCATGCATGTTTATTTGGCTTTTTGGATATTTTTCCCTTCCTAACATTAACCATGTTGGTTCTCTTGCATTACCATCTCTACCTGTAAAAGCATTTAACAAAACTACCTTGATGTGGGGCCAATAGGAGAGGGCACACTGTGGCTCCCTTAATAACTCACAGAGAAAGCTGGATAATTCTTTGCGCTTACTTCAAACTGCTTATCCCTTTCTCCAGAACAACGTAACCCTAAGGATGGGGAAAAGCCCTTATGCCAATATGCAGCACTATGTAGAAATGAAAGGGGTTTAAAATGGCCCTTATTCCCAAACAACATGAGGGGGATGACGGTTTGTGTCAGCCTGTGGGAATGAAGAAGGCGGTATAGGTGTGGACTACTGCGGAGGCCTGAAGGAAGGAGGAGATCAAGGAACAGTGATGAGAACTGACCTGCCGATTCAGAATAGAGGTGCCTCTAAAACACTACTGAACACTGCACACTGGTGAGGGCTCCTGGTGACTCATTGTTACAGAGACTCCTTCTGCACGTGCAAAAGGCCCAGCTCCTCAAAGGCATTTTTAGGCACAGGACCAGGGCAAGTCCTTCTTGGTGCTTCTCAGGGCTAGTCATGCTGCCTTCACCGAAAAAAACCCACCAAAACCGCATTACAGAGAGTGTAGAGGTCCGATACTCCCTAGGGAGCCAGAGCAATAGAAATGCAATAGGAAAATAGCTTCCCATGCCTGGCATTAGTGAATACCAAACAGACAAAAATGCAAGATGCCCACAGGGATGTGTTGTCTTCAGTCCTGTCAGTCATGCATATGACAGCTGGGACCTTTAAAGACTGTCAAATGAGGGAAACTAAGGCACTCCAAATGCCAAGTCTGTCAGCAGCATAATTAAGATGTCATGTATAGTCTGCTCAGAAATGCAGCACTTACTGCACCTCCAACTGCCAGACTATCAAAAATGTTGCTTGGCTGGTAATTCCTGCACCTTGTAATATTGTCTGAGTTACTGCAAAAACAAGAAAAAGGCAAACTGTAGTGCTCAGGAAGACAGAAATCAGTTTGTAGCCCATGGAGGAAGGCAAGCTAACCTACCAGAGGGGCTGTTGGTACTCCTGCTTCAGAGGAGTGTCTCTGAAAACATGTACCCAGTCATATTCTTAGAAAAGCACATCCATTTCACATGGGCAAAACACCTGAAACAAGAATGGAGGAAAGTTCTGAAGTGAATTCATAAACCAAGACAGGTTTGGGGACCTCAGCAGCTGAGCTTGCAAGAACCAGTTTGAGGGAGATGGCATCAAGCACCAGGTAAAAGGGAAAATTTCTCTCCCCCATCTGACAGCATACCTTGGGCAAACTTAGAAATGTAGTGTCAAGTGATGGAAAGAAAAATCCCATACTGTGAAAGCCATCCCACACAGAGAGGCATGGCAATTCTCTCCCTCCGCAAACAAAATGGATGTACATAGTTTAGTGCAGGAGGGTCCTGGTATCGTAAGATACTTGGGGCAACAAATGCTTACGTTGAGCAAAATCCAAATTTGTATTTTAAAAAAAGGTAGATCTGTAGCCATCATGACTGACCAGCATGACCAGGCCAAGGACAGCACCTGAATCCACTGAGAGCCTCAGAACAACAATTTAAGTATACGTGAGCAAACTTGCTATCACATTGCTTAGAAGTACAGTACCACTGCCAGCATGGGCTCTTCCTCAGCTAATTTCTGACAGACAGATCAGGGAACACACTGGAAAGGGAAACTCAGATGGTGAGGTCCAGGTGTTAGTGTAAGCTACAGTGGACTCATAAGGACAGGGTGAGACATAGGGAAAGAAGAGAAAAAGCAGGCATGCAAGAAAGGAAAAAAGAGCTTCAATAGTGGTAAAAGAGAAAATTTTTACTGAATAACAATTAGTGATGAAGACATACAAGAAAGTTTTATCTTCAGACTAGCAGAAAATTTAAAATCATGATCATATAAAAATAATCTATTTCTGCACAATAAATATATCACTTCCCTTCCTCTTTCAGGTTGACTAAAAATGATGCAAGTTAAGGATATCTTACAAACAACAAAGAATCTTATTTAAGAAAATACTTATGAAGTTTTCCTTGCAAATTTCTATTTCTGAACAAGTAATTCGGAAAAAAAAAACCACAAAATTCTCCAATGATATCACCAACTTCTTAAACTTTAGAGGACCTGTAGTCTAATTCTTGTCTCAACATCATTTTCTTGTCTCAACAAACAGAAAAGACAGAAGCCCTGTAGTGAGCCCATCGGTTCCATTAAACAAGGACAGCTTCATCAGGAGTTCCTGTATCTGAACAAAGGGAAGCAGTACAAAGAAGCGAGGTGGACACCTTGTACTCCTGATCATTGAAAAGGAGTTTCTAAGCCGTGCAAAGAGCTCTCGCCACCCTGATCAGATGGCACTAGACAGGAGATAGCAATATCTGAACACATGCTTTGGAGAGAAACAGTTATACCCAAGCTGTTGCTGTAGACAGGAGGCTCTTGCCGAGATTATAATCAGCTGTGTGAATAAGCACAGAGATAGAACAGATTTGGCTAGATCAGTTTTTGTTAAAACCTGCCAGTGGTACAGGAAAGGAATAAGATTGCCCTTATAATGAAAATGGTCTCATTTGCAGCTCTGTGATAAGTAGTATTTATCATGAATCTTTGATTCCTTGTGCTCAGGCTGCCACTGCAGCTCCTCTGGGATAGTATTAATGTACCATTTCTCCATGGCTCCTACTTATCTCAAACAGTCTCTGCTACAAACAGGTTTTTCACCTCGGCCTGTGAAATATCTTGAATTATCTGATAAGGGAGAGTTTCAGCCACGATCACAGCAGGTCCATGATTCTGTCCAAATGTTATAATAAAATATGGGTCAGCTGTGCTATACACAGTAGTGTGAAGTATGATAAGAGTTTTACTGAAACTTCTTTACAGAGACCTATAAAAGTTGAGCATAGCTTCATCCAAGAGAAGCACACTCATCTCATGCAATCAAAATCATCAAGAGTGATTTCACAGAAAGGGCTATGTTTTTTAAAAAAGTTATATTTAACTAAGATCTAACAACAGGCAAAAACCATGATTATTTAAGAAAGACAGCAGCACATTTTAAAAACCAACAGTAATAATTAGCATACACTAGCTTATATTTTCAAAGCATTTTACAAAAACATGAGTTAATTAAGCCTCACAACACCCTTGTGAGATATTTAAGTAGTATTAGTCCCATTTTAGAGACATGGAAACAGGCATAGAAGAGTATGACCTGTTCACCACCACACACATCAAATCCAGGAACAGAACACCAGGTTTTCCAGTTTTCTGCCACACATGGTCTGACCTCTTAAAAGATGCTGGTCTTTAAATGACGTTTGTTTCCTCTCATCCTTTTTAAGACACCTGACCTCATTTCAGTCTGCTATGAAAAGGTACCCACCAAGAGCTATTCATAAGAAACAAGTGGAATTACGAAAGGACGTTTTTTCATAGACTGTGTTGCTGGAAGCTGGGTACTTCCATACTGCCAGTCAGTGTCACTTCTCATCAGGCACCTGCCACCAGGAGACTCATTGAGGCCTATCTGACATGCTGATGCAGCTCAGAATCTGAAAAAAAAAAAAAAAAAAAAGAAAAAGAGAGAAGGTAATGTTTCTTTGCCACTTCCAAACAAGGAATCTCTCTCTGACAGCGAGTCTTCTCTGAGCAGAAGTCATATGACAACAACTGCACTGAAAGTAAAGACAGACTTTTATCAGGAGACTCTCAAGGTGCAGCCAAGGGTGCAGATGTACCTGTCAGAAAACCTGGAAATGTATCTATATTGTGCTCCTCTTTAAGAGAAACGGTCTGGAGGCATCAGACATCCTGGGGCGTAGAAAATAACTCTCCATAGTCACTTTGAGAAGACAAGTTCCCTTAGCATATCACTCTTACACTGAACTAGTCGGTGACACACTAGGATTAAAAATTCCAAACCACATGAAAATTCAAGTCACTGGATTTAACTCTATAAAACACCAGATCTGGCAGATCTACTGCTGCCTGTTTGCAAATGCAGGCCCAGATATTAGTGGAGACAGAAATAAAATAGTCCTTCCACCTTCAGTTACGTACATCCATTAGACACTATCTGGAGTCCAGGAAATCAGTTTCATGACAGCTCGATCTGAAGATCCTCCCCATACTTTCGGATCAGCTTCATGTGGTTATGGTCCACTGACCATTGCTCTGGGAGGTGCTTGGGCTGCATGCTGTCCAAGAAATGCTGCCGCCAGCGTCTCTCCAACTGCATAAGGGAGCGCAGGCCTCCTTTAGCAAAACACTGCACCACCTTCAGTCCATGCGGCATGTAGCTCTCATTCCAGATCCTGCCAGGACACAAGCAGAGTTTATTTTCACACAAACCCACTGTCAGACCCTAGACTTGTCTCCAGTGAACAGCATGACACTGAAGATACTCTCAGCTGCAGAATTTAATTGCAGACACATGGTAAACTAAGCAAGAGGGAGAGTTTTAAGCTTTGCTTCAATGCCAGACTGCATTTTTGGAACACAGTTACACTGCGAAGCTGGCTTCTTTGAACGGAGAAGTGTTATTCTTTTATAACAATACTATACACAAAGCTCTCAAGGTCCATTACAAACTCTTCAGGAGACAGACTACAAACTTCTCAAGGCAAGAACTGTATGACACTCCAGATCCTTGATCCTGCTGCCGAATTCCCTGCCTGGATAGGTACTGAGTTATAACACTGGCACATTACAAACAACAGTGAACAAGAAGAAAATACTGATTTTGTGCAGACAGAGGCCAGATACTTATTAAAAATAGATATTTGGGAAGACTTTGAGAAAGAGGAGGAAGGAGACTTCTGATATGATTGTCTTTCAGTCTTGCTCCCTGATCTGTCTTTCAGAAGATGTACAAAATAGTGGAGGGGATGATGGAGAGCAAGAACGTAAGGAGATTGCTGGAAGAGAAAAGGAAAGAGGGGAAGAAACAAGAGCTGCAGTTCACAGACCACTGCTGCTTTAAGGGGAGAAAGGAATATATAAAAACAAAAACACAGTCAGAAATGCAGAGCGTGCTTTTCTGATTAGAGCCTTAGGCTACAGCACAAACAATTGTCTTCTTCCTATCCTTGCGTTCTAGTTAAATTTATCAAAACATAAATCTAGACTCTGCAGGCTTATAAAAGTGATAAAGTTATGCTCACAACATAAAATAAATGAGCCTCTAAAAGGCTCATTTTTCTTGTGCACATCAACTCTGACTAGTCTCAAACTCCTTAACTCGACGCCATTATTTTAGGGAAGATACATCAATATCCCAAGAACAGCAATGGATTTTGTCTTATTTTCATTAAAAAACTTGTGGGCATGAGCAGAAGTCAGCATGTGTGATCCTCAACTCTGCAAATCCTACTGGATCTTCTTTTATATTGCTGCAGTAATATTTACCCAAACCCTGTGTGTAGACAACTTTCTGTTGAACTTACGTGACAACATAAATGACTAAAATGTCACATTTACTGATGGGCTTGTCATACCTGGTTTCCAGACCAGCTGCTTCCTGGAGTATCTCTGGGGTGACTGCCTCTGTGTTAAAGAAGTCCTTGATGCTTTGCAGAAGTTCTGCCCTTCGGGGGTCAGGCAGGCTGTCTGCATTCAGCAGGGCCTGAGCCCCTGAGCGCACTTGCCTGCGCAAAGGGTCTTCCAGCAGACGCACACCCTCCTCAGAGCCGATGGGGGCACCAAACTCCTCAGCCAGCTGTTGCTTGAGATGGTTGTCATAGTAATTGGAGATGGCATGGCAGGACGTGCAGAGTAGGAGCACATCGTGGGAGTTGTGGTCTTTCATCTGGATGGGGAAGTGTCTTCGGTATTCATGAGGAACAACGTTCTTCCTAGGGAATATAAACCAACAAGCTCATTACGTTTGCCTGGAGCTGCCACTTCCCAGTTCCTCCTCATCCTGGCCCACAAAGGGTCAACTAATACTAAAAGTCCAGGTAAACAAAGATCACCAGGGTCAGGACCCTCAGCACAGCAACACGTTGTGCAACTTCTTTCTATTTGTACTTCTCTCCACAGGTTTTCCACATTTCTCTTTTTTTTCCCTTCCAAAAATTAATCATTTTCAATTTATAAAAACCCTGATTCATACTGAAAAAAAAAAAAAAAAAAAAAAAAAAAAAAAAAAGCAATGCACTATAAGAAGCATACCTCTCAGCTAAACAGTAGCAGCTGCAAAGACAAACAACTCACCCTTTGTGACCGCATAGGCTTCAGGCTCACCTAAACCTCTCAAAAATGTATGGATTAAGTAGTGGAAGGAACAGTACAGCTATTTTCAGACAGGGATGCCGTCAGAACAGCGTGTGTTGGTATACTGCTGCCCCCTGTCATTCAAACTGCAGCACATACATGTTCCATATGCTTTGTTCTCCCCAAGGACAGATACCTCCCGCCTCTTTAAGAGGAAAGGCTGGCCTGTTCTGTGTCAAACTTACCCAGACACATACGACTACAGAGCATTCAAACAGTGATAGCCCATCCAAGATGTGAACAAGCACAGTGTTTCAGGACACTAACCAAGCTTCTGGATGTCAAACTAGATGCAGACCTCCGTCCTGTTTTAAAAGATGGATTTTTCTCCTATCCCACTAAACAACTCACCGGATGTAGGATTCTCGCTTGCCACAAACAACACACAGGTTCTCTTTGACTGTCAGATAATAATCAACTTGAGACTCAGGACGTCCTGAAGGCTCAAACCGCAGCTTCACAACAAATGGGTCTGTGCTAACTAGCTCTGAAAAGGTAAAGGCAAATAGAGAATATTCAAGACAAATTTGTATCTGAAAGCTAAAATAATGATGCTAAAACACAGGAATCGTCCTAGTGAATACCCAACCATATTTTCGATACAAAAGAATACAAAAAAATTCATGCCCATTTATTGAAGAAACAAGGGAAAAAAGAAAGCTATATTTCAAATACCAACAGGAAAATTGGTATGCTCACCTCCAATTCCCTTGTCTAGATACCACTGAGCCTTCTTGCGATCACAAGTGCACAGGGGCTGTCCGTCTGGTGCATGCAGGAAGCAGTTGTCATACAGTGGAGATTTTCTATGAAACAAGGGCAGCATTACAGCAACTGTAACAGCATGCCAAAAAACAGAACTCTCTGTAGTCATGTGTTCCACACTGCAAATCATGCAGCCTCCTCCAAATCACAGGAGTGCCCCATAACACACACTTAAGGCCACTGAGCACTGCACAGGCTGCTGGTAAGGAAAGCAAAACATCTAAAAACTTATCTGGGGTTCACCAGCTGACCGTAAGGTATCTTTGCTCTCCTGCTGCCAACAGAATTGTAACTCTGAATCCCAGTTTTCAAAAGATACCATCAATAATGACAGCACTTAAAAAAAATTACATTAGAAAACAAGAGAGAACTGGAGTCAAGAAGGACGATGAGCTAAGAATAAGCTAAAAGACAGGCAAGGCAGTTTCAAGGATCAGCTGTCTGTCTGTATTTTAATGCTTTATTAAGGTGACTTTTCTAAAACTTTTTGTGAACAGCAGCTACCTCATTCATTCATGAGAAATGCTCCAAAAAGGCTCCTGCAGCACAGGGAACCCAAACACACGTCCATGAAGCTGAGCTGAGGCCCTCTGAAACACAGGCACCTAACCTGAGTCAGTGGTGAGAAGTCCTGCTTGAGCAGTCTCTGGTGGTTTGTGGCTGTGTGTGGAAGGGCTCTGTTTTGCAGAAAACCTTTCCTTATCCTACCAACCTCCTTCAAACAAAACTGAAGAGCGGAGCGGGCTGGGCTCAGAGAGCACGGGAGGAACTAGCCAGGGATACAGACATGTCAGAATACACTGTGAATTCCCTTTCTTCTCTCCAATGAGATCTTATCAGTAAGTACTCAGCAGAGCTCTACCAGCTAGAAAGGTTGAATCAGCGGCTATATAATCTGACAGAAGGATTTCTTCTGAGGTCCACAGAGGGTAACAATAATGATACAGAAGGTCTCCTTTCACTGAGCATCAGCAGTTCAGCTGATTTGAGTACTTTCCAACTCTAAATGATTAAACATTAAAACTAAACAGGAGTATAGAAAGAACGAGTGGAGAAGCACTTTTGAAATCATCAGTCTTATTACAGACCAGAGCCACACTGCTGGAGACACTGTAAAAAACAGTGGGTCTATGGATCTCTCATGAAGTCAAACATGGTTAAAAACAATAAATAAATAAACTAACACGAAGAGATCTCAATTTAGCTTGGAATGCAATTTTGTTTAAATTTTAATCCTCCAATGAGGTGCAGTCCTGTTTTGTATGGCACAGTCTTCAACAAACAAACAAAAAAATCTGGAGGGACTTGCTGGGTACAATGCAATACTGTTAATGACTGCTAATGAAATCAATATTATTGACTACACTAAAATGTCTCTATTGCCAATCCAATAAACTCGAAAAGGAGAAAAAAAATACTAAAATGACTGGTTTTCTTTCCAAATGGTAATTACAGACAATTTGAGTTCCAATATCCAGTGATAAACTTGATTAGATTGTACACAAACAAAACCAAACATACTAGCTCTCCATGTCTTTCACTGCATTGAGCTTAAAGAGACTTCTCCAACTTGTTTCAATTTAAAAGCAACTGAACTGTCATTAGCAAAAGGCCATAAGAATTTATGATTTGCTCCATAAAACCGCCAGCGGGGCAGGGAACCTGGATCCAGAAACATCTGCCTCTGCAAGACCAAAGTCATACTGTTCCCCCTCCTCTCCCTCCCTGGCCAACACAGAAGTGCAGTGCTTTTGATGCTGCCACAGGCTGCTCCTGTGCCCTCTGGCACCTCACATTAGGTGTCACACCCCTCCTAACCTTAGCCTTCAGCTCTGCTCAGTACCCTGACATCCCCGTGGCTGCAGTGACCTGGGGCAGCACAGTACAAACAGCAGCCCACGAGGTAGATCCTACTGAAAGGACAAGCTCTGTGCAGTTGCCACCTTTTTCCTGGAGGAGAGAGGGCACAGCTGCTTGGGCAGTAAATGCCACCCCGAAAGCCAACAGCCTCCAGCTAACGTTTCCAAGGGAGAAGGAAGGGCAAAAGCTGAAGACAAAACGCCTCAACCTGCTCATGACCTGGTACAGATCCAAGTGCTGCTTCCACTTTCAGTATCACCCTAGAGGGAAATGAGGAAAACAGAAACAGGATCTCGCTTCCATGACTGTTAGGTCCTGTATTTCCTTTCCTAGCTCATATTATCCACTTTGTTTAATGAATAGAGCATGAGCCATCATTCAGTGTTTTCCATCAGCGGTGCAAAGAGCAAAATGTGCTCACAGACTTACCGTGCAGAATATCCCATGCCCAGAGGCTTTCGCTTCTGCCTCCTCGGATCTCTCACTTGCTGACTGCCACAGGGCTGGCCATTCACTGAAGATTTCCGATTCTTTGTTTTCTGAGGGGAGCGACCTTCTGCACTCTTCTCCTCTCCTGTACTGCCACTCCTTCTTCCTTTAAACGGGATATCCACCAAGCCCCGGCATTTACCCAGTGCTTTTTCCCAAGCAGTGACAGATTTTTCACCTTCAGATATGGCAGGGAGGCTAGCAAATTCCAACAAATGGAGGAACAGAGCCACTGAGACCTGGGCATCCCTAGCAGCATAGAGAACCTGCAGAAAAGCATAGACACCAAGATACTGAAAAACAGCAAACACTCCCAAACATTATCAGTCTTTAACACTTGGTACAGTGGAGCCAGAAGCTG
Source organism: Athene cunicularia (assembly GCF_003259725.1). Classification (NCBI taxonomy): domain Eukaryota; kingdom Metazoa; phylum Chordata; class Aves; order Strigiformes; family Strigidae; genus Athene; species Athene cunicularia. Next base: position 37,162,932 of record NW_020799101.1, on the reverse strand, counting down.
GATTTATTTCCTTTTGAAGTTCATGTGAAGTTCTGACAGTTGGGTGACACTTTCACATCACCACACCCCACATTTTTAGGGTCAGTCAGATTTGAAATACTCATGGATGCCCCCAGGAACCGCAAGGGACTGAAAAAAAATTCAAGTCAGTTGGGCCCTTAAATACCACCCTGCACCACCAAGCCCTCCCTAATAAAAAGTTCCCTTTTGACATACTGTCTAGGCATATTGTGTGGTTATTTATCCTGTCACTCCCTCTACTGGTCACTGATTTTGCAGACATCTGCAGCATGACTAAAGAAAGTGAGCAATCAGGGAAACCATAATGGTCTAAAGATGGTGAACAAGGTTTCCATGGTTTTTCTCTAATGACTGCTTGTCCTGGTTTTGGCTGGGATGGAGTTAATTTTTCTTCTTAGTAGCTAGAATACTAATGTGTTTTGGATTCAGTATGGGATTTGGTATGAGAATAATGCTGATAATACCCTGATGTTTTCAGTTCTTGTAAGAGATCAAGGACTTTCCAACTCCCCATGTCCTGCCTGAGTGCAGTTGTACAAGAAGCTGGGAGGGTGCACAGCAAGAACACCGGACCCAGACTGGCCAATGAAATATTCCATGTCATGTAACGTCATGCCCAGTATATAAAGGAGGGTTGGCTGAGAAGGTGAGGATTCTCTCTCGCTCCTGGGATTGCAGTTTGGGGATCCTGGTATCGCAGAATCACTAGCCAGCAATGAGCTGGGTCTCAGTCAGCGGGTGGTGAGTAACTGCGGTGTGCATTACCCATCTGTACCTTCTATTATTGTTACTGGTTTATTCTATCTCAACCTCAAGTCTCCCTTTATGCCTTCAATTTATTCTCTCATCCCCCAGGCAGGGGAGGATGAGCAAGCGGCTGCATGGTGTTTGGTTGTCGGCCAAGTTTAATCCACAACACTGCTACAGATTGGAGGAAAGAAAATAATAAAAATGTGAGGATTGGGTGCACAAAAACTTCTTTAAGGGATCTTTCCTTATAGATCTTTCAGGACTAAAGGGAAACAAGGGTCAAGAATCCAGGAAGAACAGCAGAAAATTATCTTCATGGAAGCGGAAGAAAATGCAGGCACGGAATCTGAAATTAACTTCAGACTACAATCATACATAAGGTTTTGAAACAGAACTCAAAGAAGCCTCAGATCCCCTTATTGCAATGCCTATTCTCTACTAAGAAGACTGCTTTTCTTCCCAAAACACTAAGTTGAAGTGAAAGACACACCTGATCTTGTGTCAGTTCTTCTGCCTCCCAGTTGCTGCAACGCACATGAGGAGACTTGTCAAGCGGGCAGTTCAGGACTTTTTCAGCTAAAGACTTAAGGCTAAGGCAGTTGTGAAGTAGATCCTTCCTTCAGTTTAACAAAGAAAGTGAAATAAACATATTAAAAACCAAACTATACCCCCATACAAATTCAGATGGCCTCATACACCCTGAACCTGCCAGAACACCATGCACATGATGCACTCCCACTCAAACAGCACACAGTTGCCTGTCAGCTTTATGGGCCCTCTCCCTCCCCTCTGCTAAAATGTCTTTTCTAGATTTAGTAATCTAGTGCCTGCAATATGTAAAACAGGCAAAGATGGGAGTTGGTAACATTTAAAGCTGAAGTGTTTGGTTCTGAACTACCCACTTTCAAACTGAAGAGGTCTATTACAGAGTGATGGACCGCCTGCCCCAGGGATTCATGAGGAGCATGAGAGCCAGGAACCACTTGGAGGAATCCTTGCCACTAAAGACAAGAAGTCCATCCTCAGTGCTAAAAAGGCACCATCGGGTCAGCAAACCCATGCCCCAGATGACTAATAGCACACCCAGCCATACATATACAGTACATGAAGAATACTCCCAAGTAAAACAGTTTATTTTAGCAAGAGTGAAGGATGAGAAAATGGCATCATAGTTTTAACATTTCAGTGAAAGTATTGTTATTTATGGAGAAAAATAGAACTGGTTTATTTAGTAATTTTTCAATAAATCCTGTAATTCAACAGTTCCACTTACAGGGAACCCATGGCACATTTTCTTCTAGGCAGCTGACATGGTGATCACTCTCACTGCATTACATCACTGTGCCTGGACTTCTTAAAAGCTGAAACATGGTACTGCTGGAGAAGACTAACGGGCACAATTAGCATATGAAATCTTCATAGAGATTTCATTTCCATTAAGACCATAGAACAGAAGCTTGTGGTGTTCTTGGGCTGCCATTGTCAACAGCCACTAAACCTAAAGTGGTCTAAAATCACTTTGAGAACTCCAGATCTACCTGCCCGGTATCCTTCAGCATATGCAAATTACTTTAAAAATATTTTCAACTCAAGTGATGCTTCAAACAGAGATGCCTCTGTCTTCAGCCACTCACCGCTGTCTCATGGCTAAATACCGGAGATCCATGCTTCCTTTGACTGGAAGACCATAATCATGAAGTAACTTGCAAGCATCTTCCCAGCATCCTACCCCAACTTTCAACACAGCACTATCTGCCATGATGTCCAACAGGGTCTGTGGGAAAGTCTGTCCACTGGCAACAAGTCTGGGCAACCGAACAAGAACGCAGAAGCCACTGGAAGAAGCCATCTGCAGGAGGGATACAGGTTTTGCTTTTCCCTCTACAGATACCTGAAACAAAGACAAAAATCAGCGTCTGGGTTACACTATCATTAGCAATACTGGAGCTGGAACAAATTGGAAAAGAGGCCACTGAAGATCTCTGAAATACCTATCAGTTCATACAGTCAAGTATTGTCACATCTCTCAAATTTTACTGCAAATTATTTGATCTGTTTCACAGTATTACTGTCCCAAAGCTACTTCTTGCCACAATCCTACAAAATAAACTTTCCCCCTTTTACCCTTCCCCCTCATAGCTGAGCTGGAGGAAGAAATCAGACACATTTCTTAATCCACATCAGCACAATGCCATAAATATTTATGTAGTGGGTGACTAACACATTGTTTAACTGTGGTTTATACTAATGACTGGGGTAAATAAATTTCCAGCCAAAATAATGGCAAAGCCAGGTTTTTATAAATGACTCAAAGCCTGTTTTGAGAGTTCGCACAGGCAAACGTACAAGCAGAAGAGTAACTTTGCTTTCTGATAGTCCCATTGAGTTACAGATCAGCATTATCCTCCCTTTTGGATTATTATGCTTAAACAATTGTTTCTTAAGGATATAGCTGGATTTAAAATAGTGTAAACCCAAGCATATTCGAGTAAATCGCCTTTAAAGAGATATTATACAAAACACATGATTATGTATTTAGCCATACAATTATCGCTATGTTTGGTACAGTCAGTTTATCACACCGAGTACAGTAAACTAATAGAACTAGTGAATTAAAAATTTAAACGTGAGAACAATCAAAATTAGCAGCTACTTCACGGCCATCATGACAGATGATCACACCGGCAAGTTTCAACAGTCCTGTTGTATCCATTTAAGCAAAGGAACACTCCACCCTCAATGATTTCCCGTTGCAATTTGCAATCTAAAAGAGAGGCACTTCTTGATCACTCACCCACTCACAATCAATTCCAAGCACTGGCCACTTCTCCAGCTCCTTCTTCAGGAAAGGTTCAACACGATCCCAATCCTCCTGCTCTGAAACTATCACTATGTCTGCACCAGGGGTCCTCTCTACCCAGGAAAAGGTGGGAGATCTGAAGAAGGAAAGCACCTCCTTATCCTCTGCCTTTATCAGTTTATCGTCTCCCGAGTTTGTAACAGCTTCCTCTCGCTGACTACTACATGCTTTTCCTTTTCGACGCTGGGTTGCTTTCCACAAAACCAGGCCCCCCACTGCAACACCCAGCAGGGTCGCCAAAGTAATCGTCACTGCTGTTTGCTTGGGCATTTTTTTTTATTCCCCTTTTCCCCCCTTCACTTCACCCACTCAAAACGGCATTGTAGGATTTTATCATGGCCTGCAAAGAAAAATGAGAGAGGTGGAAATTAAAGACAACTTAATGAAATGTGTTTAGAGGTATTAAATACACCCACTGGTGTAACAAGGTTCTAGCCACACCTCGTGATCCTGACAGGTAACGGACTGGGTCCCACTTTGACAGACTGGGGTTCAGAAGACACACTGCTCCAGTGGTGGACTGGGCAGTATCAGGAGACCGAATGCTGCTGTTGATCACACCACCAAAAACCGAACAGGGCATCTACTGATTGATACCGGTGCAACTGGATACTTCCAAAAACTCATTATATTCCAAAAATAAACTAGTCAGGGCTATCACCAACATCTTTAAGGTTGGTCTAGTTCTAAACAGCTAAACAAGGCCAAGATGAAATTACTGCAGAATAAGCATGTCCATTCATGCATTAATAAATAACGGGCATTATCCATTACTTTCTCACTAAGGTCAGACGGCTCTTCAGGCATTAAAAAGCCCTAAAGAAGCAGCATCTACTTACAACATAGTCTTCGCTTTATGATACAAAAGCTCAGCTTCCCTTCAGTAAAATGAAATCAGCCCGCTCCTTCAGCCCCATCTCCCCAGCCCACGGTGTTATTTTTAAAGTTCTTCAACACAAGCAGAAGCTGCGGCGTTGGTGCCACCACAGCCCCACGCAACCGCTGACAGCATCCAGGCCACGGACGCCTGCCCCAAGGCTTGTGAAGCGACAGGTCATTTCCTCTCATTTCTTAAACTCAGCGAGAAGACTGAAAGCAACGCGGCCACCCGCACCGACGGCCTCTGCCCCCGGTCCAACTGCGGCCACCTCTTCGGGAACCGGGGCCCTCTGATCCGGGCAGCCCGCGTGTGCGGATCCCCCCACCCCGCCCCGGCAGGAGAAGCCCCGGGCCGGACCGAGGAGGCGCCGGGGGCGGCGTGGG
>NW_020799101.1:37150076-37157988 GCF_003259725.1 Athene cunicularia | reverse complement strand
GGCCTGCCACCGCGGTCACTCGGGGCCCCCCCGCCGCACCCGCGGCCAGCCCCGCGGGGCAGCCAGCACCACTGCGCTGGGGAGGCGACGCGGGAGCCAGGGCACGGAGGCAGCGGGGAAGAGGGGAAGGGACAGAACAAAGGCAGAGCGGAAAACTGAAAAGCAAATCGTAGCCACCTCCAAAGTGGCAAACTGGAAGAAAACAAAAGGGAGAAAAATCAAGTGGAAAGGATTAAGATTTTAACAGAGGCATAATTATGGCAAAGCTCTTGGGTGGGGAAAAAAGTATGAACGTTAGAACCGTGACACCACAACACAGGAACAGCAAGTGTACGGCCAGCTGCCACCTTCAGGTCTATCATCACCATGTCTTGAGATCAAGATTGTCAAAAACCAAAGTTTCCAGCCCACATTCCATTGCAACTGAAAGGGATCTGAGCACCCTGTGTCTTCCAATTCCTTTGCAATTCCCAGTATTTCCTAACTTTCGTGCTGTTAGAACCCCAGCTAGCTGCATCTGTTCTTCGAGACATTAAAACCACAGGAAATACTGTTATAAATTGCTTTGGCAATTTGACAGCGTCAAATTTAATTTTGTTTTAGCTTTGCCACTTGTAATCCTGAGGGTAGGAGGATCTCTCTAGCAGTGACCTGGTATTTAGTAGACAGATTGTCCAAGGGATGCAGTAAAGCAGCTAATGGCTGTCACCGGGGAAAGCCTCTATAGAAGCAGTGTTTTTTCTGTCTAGGTGAATGCTCACTTTTTTTTCCATACTTTTTTTTAAACTCTGGAATGCGGTAGGGACCAATTGATAGCAAACACGGAACACAGCTGTTTTCCAGAAGAACACTTATCTGAGCAAATAAGGCACTCTCCCTGTCAGAAAAAAGATGACCAGGCCATTAAACAGCTGCTTGTTCTACAGGCCTGGTCTAAGCCAAGATGGTGCAATCATGTCTGGTGGGGTCACATGAGGAAAGTTTGTTTTCCATTGACTTGGGTCTGTGTTTTGAAGGTACAAATGTTTTATACCTGAGAGTTACAGCTTCCGTACAATAAGTCTTTCTGCAAAGACACTCGATCCTGCTCTACAGTGAGGAAATTTTTATCCATTTTTATATTTATTCACACACACACACACACACCCCCCTCCCTCCACATTTGCTCTACATGGTCACTGTTATCTAACAAACCTGGACAGCCACTTGGAAGGCTAATCCCACATTTCCTGTTCAACCTGATGGACCGCTCGCTCCTTAATTCAGCAGCAGCATTTCTGTAATTACAGGGCCAGAGAATTAGGGAACTGATCCAGCTGTAAACTAGTTCAAGGAAAAAAGTTTACATCTGGGGACATGACAGACTTATTTCAAGGCCCAAGTGACTGGAAGGAGACCCAAGCAGCTGATGTGGTTGGGCTCCAGGATCCAGCTGCCCTGCTACGGGGTAGACAAATCATTCTTAAGAGAACTCAAGATGAACCCAGAATAGCAACCAAATCTGAACAAACCTGTAAAGTTTGTTCATAGCTGGATCCATTTGTAATTAACTGGCATCCACCCAGAAATCTGAAACAGGACATTTTTTCCTTTTACAATTTTTTTTTTTTTGTTTCTAAGGTAATAGGAGCTTAAGTGTAAAGTTACAAAAGAGAGGAAAACAATAAAATACTCCAGCATTTATTACACAGTGAAAGTATTACAGAGAAGATGCTATATAATGGTACCCCTGAGTCTAGTTTTTCTACAGTAACAGAACTGTATCCTTGGCTGCATTTAAAGCCTTTATTTTTCATGGCATCACTGACATAAACAAGAGTCCTGTAAACCACAAGTATCTTTAACAGCTTATATGACTACCTACACGACCATTTATTAAAGTATAAAAGTTAAGTTAAAAATAAATGAAAACAACTGATGCATGAGTGCACTCTGGCAAAAAATAAACAAGTTTCCAGACCCTGATTGGGACATTGCTGAAGATGAGAAGGTAACCAAGGGAGTAATCACCAACCACTGGCTTAGCCTTACTTATGAGAAATCTGTTGCAGCAGGTAACTGGAAGCCTTTACATGGCAAACAGCAAGATGTACTTTTCTTTCCGTCTCTGTAGCCTGATCTGAGATCTCTGTTGAGGTCCCTGTCAAAAGATTAATTTTTAGCCCAATTTCCTAAGGAAAGCAGGCTTATGCAATTACTGTCAATTGTTGTTTCTGCCTACAGGTCCCCTTTCTTCCCTCCTTTCCTTGACCAAAAAGCATGTTTAAGCCATTGCCCAATTCCATCTACATTTGAACAATGGTAACTTCTATGAAATACAAAGCCAAATCAATGAAACAGATCCTAATAAAGCTGTCACTGATAAAATAGCAAGCATGTGCAGACACTGCTGAACATACATGTGAATCCACACAGCAATGCCACATCAGGTTAACCTAGGAAACCAGGCTTTGCTTGTTCTGCTGATCAAGATATTAAAAAAACCCAATATATAATCACATTAGCTCACCCTTTAACAGGGAGAAGACTAGGGTAAATGACTCAGTGTTCAAAGGTAAATCAATGATTGTAGAATATGAGAAGAAAGAAGCTCCAGTCAAGACTTAAATTGCTGTTAGCAGACAATAAGCAGAGAGCTGTGTGTAGTCCCCGCTAGCTCATTAATAACTCTCTATTTGGGGCCCCATCCCAAGCTACAGGAGAAAGCCAAATTCACATTTCAACTCCTAATGTGATTTATCTTCAATGTCAACACCAGTAACCCCATGACTACATATTCAGCAAGTCATTTTGAGCAGGGTTTGTTCTAACAGGGCTGATACCAGGAAGGCAGTAGGGCCACTTCTTTCATCAAAAAGTCTGAATGAGATCAATCAGCTGTGAGGCCACATCCTAAAGGTGGAGTTCCACATTGCAACAAGGTGGATAGAAGAATTAGCTCCTGGTGAAAAGGAGATTCTGCTTCCTCCTTCTACCTGTAGGCATTCTTCTGATGCCCCACTTCTGCAAACACTGAAGCCAGTTTGATTCAAGCAATTAAGCAAGCAGGAAGCTAGCACCACAAAAGCCCAGAGTTTTCTTCTGGTTTAACTCCTTGAACTATCTCACCATAGAGCCAGATCTCAGTGAAAAACATCCTGAATCAAAAGATGAGTCGGTGGTAACTTACTGGTAATTCACTGCCAGGTTTCACAAAGAATCTGAAAAAAATGCTCAGAGGTGTGAGCTACCAGATTGATCCTATGAGGATGAATTGTATTAACACTGATCATCATCAACTTATTTATTAATTGCCAGCTCTTTCATTGGTTATGTAGGAATAGAGAGGAATTTCACAATTCCGTTTCTTGAAGAGCTGCTTAATTTATCCCAGTGACTCAGTTCCAGAAGGCACACAGAAGGCCTCACAGTTCATGACTGCTAAGAATGTGACATCCCTCATCTCCCAAAACTCTGCTCCCCACAGGGCACTCCTGACTAGCCTGTGCTAGACACTTCATGAACCAAATGAACTCCGTAAAACAGCAGACAAGCAGGTCCAATAAGTAGCAGCATCAGCACAAAGAAAGGGACAGAACACGTGACTGAGAAAAATAAATCCACCTTTCAGTGGCCACAAGTCATTAGACTGGCTCAGCAGCATGTTAAAGCTACATCTTTAGCTGAACAGCTCTAAGGGGAGACACCTGAGAGAACAACGCTTGTGCTTCCCACCTTTCTGGTCCATGAAATTAGTGAGGAAAAGAAGAAAAGCCCAGAAACCATCTAATTGCCACTAGAGGGAATAAATTTCATAAGCAAAATTAATTTTTTTTAAATGATATGGCTAAAATATGACGTAGTCTAATTGGTTTACCCTCCTTCGTTTCCATTTCCCTTCAAAAATAAAAAAAAATGGTAAAAATAAATTAATAAAAGCCTTGACTCAGACCCACTTTCCTAATAACTGCTCTCTCTCACTTCTAGACTCACTCCATAGACACCTTAACTATCAGTGTCCAAATTTCTCCATTTCTACTCTGGATTAACCAAAACCATTCAAAGGTTCAACAGAGCTGAAAAAAAAAAAGTATTTAAACCTCATCCTCTCTGACTTAACACAATCAATCATGCTTAACACCTTTTTTTCACCTAAGCCATCCTTCCAAGTATTCGATAACAGAGCTGTATCATTGGTCTTCTCCTTTTATCCTCCCATCATTATCTCTAAATTATCTCATCTGAAATAGAAATACAATTAACATCTCTCTGCAGATGATTTACAGATCTGCTCCTTTCCCCAGAGTGATCTCCCTCTATCCAAACCCATATGATAGCCTTTTTCTCTCTTCTGTGCATGACTAGCAGAAAGTTAAGCTCAGCAGAGCTAAAACACGGTTCTTTCTCTTCTCTGAAAGCCCTCTTATTATCTTTGTGAGTACCTGCAACTTGAGCTTGTATATCAACCTTCAGCTCTGAAACCTCTTTGTAGATCCTAGCACTCAGGGTACATCTAAGTTTTAGACTTCTTCTATATTGCATCTTTAAGACAAAGGCCTTTGATCCATCTGTGCAACTAAGACCCTTGTTGAGGTCTCTTGCTTCCATACCTAGACTGCCCCAATACCTCTCTCTCTTCAGTAGAGCCCATAACACATCAACCATCAACTGCTGTAAATGTCATGATCTGACAATAAAGCTGACTGTAGGCTTCCTTTTAATGATCAAATACACCACAGCCATCAAACAGAAACCACTCACGCAACTTAACTTACCCTGCCAATTCAAATTTGTTCAGAAAAAAATGCTGAAGGGATAATTTTGTACCAGCACACATTAAAACCAGATCAGGTATTGTCAGTCCTTCCAGAGGCAGAACAAAAACTCTGTAGCATGGGCAGGAGCTAATGCAAGAGCAATGTGACACCATGGTCATACCTGATCCAGATCGATTTAGCACTGCTGGGAGACTGGGTTGTGCACAGCCCTGGCATAGCAACTGAAACCACAACCCAAGATTGTTTATGTAGATCATTACTCTGACCACATCACTTCTCCATTTGAAGTATTCTACTAGTTCCTTCTTCCGTATTACATCAAACTCATCTTCATTTCCAAGTGCATCTACAGAAAGTCATCATGCTGTTCATCATCTCCCATTTCCTTTCCAGTTGACTCCTTCCCTCTATTCCCTACTTGCTGAAATTCCAGTCAGAACATGTTTTGTGTTTTATTTCATGCTACTTTTGAGGCATGGAGGAGACTGTGAACACCCTAGAGAATGAAGCTGCTCAAGCAGTATGTACAGACCCTGACTTACTCTGCCTACTGAGTCTGGCCAGGCTTAATCCAGTTTGGCTGGTGACATCCAGTCTCAGTACAGCATCTCATGTCCTAACACGCCCAACAGAACAGTAACTTGATGAAGTCCACTCTATTTGACTAAGTACTGTCCATACCTCAATTCCATTCCAAGTTGCAGAAGGCTCCTATTAAAGTAGAAAAAGATGTTTCATTGATGCTACTTCAGCATGACTCAGGCCAATGGCGTATGTGTTTTAAAGAGGTTACAGCACTCCAGCATGATTAACACAGCAAGATGTTATTTTCAAAGGAAAATGTTACCAGTATAGGTCATGAGAATTTCCTGAGGTGTTATATTCAAAATTAATTTAGACAAAGGAATCAGAGAGTGAAAAGAATGCTTGCCAACACTTTTTTTTTTTTAAACTTCTATGGTCATGTGAGAGAATATTGCATTTAGCAGAACAGATTGGCAGTCTTCTATAATTTTTCTTTCAAATTCTGACAACATGGTATCTTCTTTCTGATTGCTTTCAAATGTGATTAAAAAAAACCTCAGTTAAACCTTTCCTGAAAATCCTAGAACTGGGGGTTTAGGAAATAATTTTATTTCTATTTGTTCATGTAAGTACACAGCTTTCCTAGAGACTAGATCCAGACCATGGAGGAAAAATACTAGAGATTTTATTGTGTTGCATTTCAAATTGAAGGCTCCTACACCTATTTATTTCAATACAGAAACCAGAAGACATCTAAACTGAACACCACTTCAGGAAAAAAGTGAACCACATGTGACAAAAGTGACAGCTGCAGCGTTCACAGCCAGGTTGGACGGGGCTTTGAGCAACCTGGTCTAGTGGAAGGTGTCCCTGCCCATGGCAGGGGGGTGGAACTTAATGATCTTTAAGGTCCCTTCCAACCCAAACCAGTCTGTGATTCTATGATTCGGTAATTTATTTCTGGAAGGCTCTCAGATCATATGATGATGTGAGCGGTACGAAAATTATAGAGGAGAAAATGGAATACAAACTGATGGACTCGGTTTAGAGTCTACGGGTAGAAAAACATAATGCCGCTTACCTATGTTGGGAATTCAGAAGCAAGCAACAGTTTCTGATATAATTGTAATGTTGCAGAATTCCATGGCATGCAAGCAAAAGAGCTATAAAATATGATTTATACCAGTGCAATTTACCTGTGTCTGAAGCTAAGGTAATAACCACAAATCATGATGGACAGGGTCTTTGCCTCTCTATACTGAGACTTGTTAGATATTTTACATAGCAATAGTTGGCCATCAACAACTGTAACTAGAAAAAACCTTCATATACCTCAGATACAAAGAGATTAACTAGTTGTTTTCACTTCAATATCAGCATTGTTAATTATCATTCTAACAGAAAACAGTTAACAGAATGTGTCTGGATATTCCTCTCAAGTTGTTATTATTGTATCCGCAATTAAGTTCTGACGTTTATACCTACTGATATCACATACGGAAAAAAGTTATATAAAAAAGTTGAAATGTTGAGAAGTGTTCTGTTTTTTTAATACATTTTCTTACTTTTTTTCCCCCCAATTAAAAGGAAAAGTTTATTTTTTTCTTTTGTTATATATGAAAAGTAACACTATGGTGTTGTCAACTAAAAAGCATGGTTTGTACAATTTCAAATTCTTTCTATAATCTTAATAAAGAAGAAACCCAAAGCACTTAACTGACTTTCTAGAATGTAGTATTTTCAATTTCAACTGAAAATCTGTCACAGGAGCACAGCAGCAGTCTCACAGCACTCAGAAATATTGCCATACCACAGTTTATGTCAGGAAGGGTTCTTCTGTTTGTTTGTTTGTTTTAAAGTTTGGAAACTCTTAAGTCCCAGCAGGTGCAGTTTCACACAAAGAAGGCCAGGACTGCCAGACTAATTCCTCATATTCCAAAAACTAAGTACTGGTGCCAGTTCACCTGCATCTGTGGGGAAATACTGACCTGAAAGTTTCAAGCTGCAGGTCAGGACTATTCACCTTGTGCGCAGGGAGTGTGCGGTCAGATGCTGCAAGGTGGGAGCAGGGGATCTGTGCTGCACCCCCCGGACGTTACTCTGGAACGGCACTCCTGGTGTCTGACACGGCATCAGATGTTGCACGCGAAGGACAGAACCCTGTGAAAGACAAAAGGTTAATTTTTCCCCACCAACGCAGGGGTTAGGGTGTTGTAAAACAGCGAAGGACAACAGAGAACAGTTCCACCTGTTTAGCCCACTGCCTTTTCGGGCTTTGTTGATACCGAAGGGTAAGAGAAGAAAAGCCCCGGTCTTCTGGGGCTGCAGAGAGATCTACTTACTTGAGAAGGAACAACCCTCCTGTTTTCAGCGTTGCTCGCGTAGGAGCAGGAGTAAACAATCAATAAAACCTCCAAGAGCCCTTTAAAAAACCCAGCAAAATTCTAAAGACGTGATTTTTTGGAAATCCCTCAACACTTACAAAGGACAAACCCCAGGCAGTTGGGGTGTATCCTCCCTCATCCTCTCTCCGGTGCGTTGTCCGCAAGACCCCGCGGCCCCGGAGCGGTCCCTGCCCATTCGCCTCGACCGGGGACGACACCCGCTTGCAGCGGTCGCACCTGCCCGCC
>NW_020799101.1:37043048-37150026 GCF_003259725.1 Athene cunicularia | reverse complement strand
GCCCTCCCTCGGGCTGGGGCTGCCGGCAGGGTCCCTCCCTCGGGGCTGGGTCGCTGCGGGGATGGTCCCTTCCCAGTCGTGTGGGGCAGCGGCCCTCGGGGGAACTGCATTGCTCCTTGGCGTAAAGCCGTAGCAGCTTTGTTAAGAGTGGTTTCCCCGCTTGCAAGAGGGTAATGGCCTGGTTATCGGCCAAGGGGAGAAGGAGGGGCGGGAGGGTCTCGGTTCTGCCTGGCCACCCTCTGGTGGGCTGTAAATAGCGACAGGGGCTACTGAGGAAGGTGATGGGGGCATGGCTGAGCTTATTGCCTTGCGGGGGTATCAGGGCAGAGGTGGGCTCTGTCACACAAAGGTATCGTTAATATCTCCAGAAATAACACGGGTATTCAATAAAAAGTTATTATGGTTGTTCAGTTGCCTTTAAGCAAGGGCAGAATAAAATCAGCTTAAAAACACCTTAACCTGTGTGTTGTAGGGAAAAATATATTTTGTCTTTCACAGGACCCTGCCCCTCACATATAACATCTGATGCTATGTAAGATAGAGGAAGCTGATACACTGAGACCTTCCTAAATTTAACTTTATTATCTGAAGAAACTTAAAAGTGTAAGTCCAGTGATTTCTGGAGTAAGTGTCCCATGAAATATCTTAGTGTTAGTGTCATCTATATGCACATGCAGCTTTTGAGATATGCATCCATTTATCTTGTGAATATGTGTATTTATACATGCACACATATGTATGTATATACGTGTGTGTGTTGGAAGGGAATTGCTGATTGATCTGTTTTAAAGTTCCCAGATGTGCTAGAGTTGGCAGACTGATTAGTACTGGTCCTTCTCCAGCTATGCATTTCTACTTAAAGTGCTACAGAGAGCTCAAGAGCACCTGTTGTTGCTTTTTTTATTTTCCATGATAAGCGATGGAAACACCATCAGTATTTTCTGTTCTTCTTGCTCAAGAAAGCCTCAGGAGACACTTCGGGTCTTGTCATATGGCATCATCTAATGCAGATACCTATATTGACATCCATTCTTCAGGTAGAAGCATAAAAAGCTGAGGGCTGGAAAGGACTTTTGGGATTTAATTCTGTCCAAACTGCCTGAGTCAAGGTAGGTGCAGTGAGAGAGTGGAGGCAAATTCCCCATCAGGTGGACATCTGAAGAAGCGTAGGTAAAAAGGTGGCTTTCAAACTATGTCCAGTTTTCAGTGTCCTAACTCCTCATAAAGCTACAGAATGTTTAAAGGGGGTGAGCTTTTCCTCTGTAAGTAGAAGATAAATGGTACTAGAGTTCTAGCCTCCTAAAGTTCACGAAATGAATAGGAAACAAGTAAAAAAAAAACATTTTAGAAGGGGGGGGAGGGAAGAGCATGCTTAAGTTACATGTGTCAGCAATGCACACATTTGGGATAATTAAGAACTGGCTACCTTAAGTCTGACCTTGTATTGGTGCCCTGAGAAAATGAAGAACTCTAATTATGGTAACTGTTTTGAATAAAGTTTTATGTTATCTGTGACCGTAAGATCTAGAATGCTTCATGTGACATAGCAGCAGCAGGCAGGTGCTTTGTTCTTTAGTCAAGAATAAGAAATTAAAAGGCAAAAAAATTATGGAGACTCTGTTAAATTTCATGCCATTATAAGCCCAGGCTTCATTGAAATTACACTCATTTTTTTTTTTTTTTTTTTTTTTTTGCTTAAGGTCATACCTGATCTTGAATCTGAGAAATAGCAGAAGCAGGAAAAAGCAATGAGAAGGCGAGCTTAGATGAAATATAAAGGAAGGGTATAAACTGCCACTAATCTGAAGTTTTCTAGAAGAGTTGCTTCAGGAGACTTCCAAATGCAGATAAAACCTTAGAATAGATGGCATGTGGGTCTCTCCTCCCTCAGAATAGTCAGTGTGCTGAGGTAAGGATGAGATGTTAGATGATTCCATCTGCGCTTATAGCAGCTACGAGAGTTAAGGGGGATATTGGAGTGTGTGAAAAGGGAGAGTGCAAGCAGTCTTTTTAGTTGTTCAGTCTTAAGTAATATGTATATTCTTAACCTAGAGGAGTCTGCTTCAGCTAATTAACTTGTTAACAACTTACACCTTGTTAGAGCTGTTTTAAGTACAGCTGATAGAGTGCATTTGTAGTGGCTATACTGATGGTATTTAAATGCTAGTCTGCATCCAAGTTAGTGCTTGTTCTCATCATCAGTATTGGCTGGAATGCTTTTATTGGGTATGTATCCCACTTTTTTTTTTATATATCTCCCAGAAGCAAGTCTGTAAGGCTAATGATTACTGTTTCAGTAAACATTTCAGACTGATTAAACAGGGTTTATATTACAGTTCCAGATAGTTTTCCTGTTAGGATTTTGGAGAGAACTTCAGTGTGGACAAGCCTCAGCAGGCCTTTTGAAAGCATGTTTGAAACTTTTTGCTATCTTAACTTCTTTAAATCTTCTATTGGAGTTTACACGTTTAATAGTAATTGATTTTGTTCCTAACCATGTTTTCAAGTTTAAAAATTGAGATCAGCCAGTTGGGTTGGGGGCTGGTTTGTAGGTTTTTGCTGTACCTGTATGGAACTCAACAGAGAGGGGGAGAAGGAGAGACTCTAATGTTTTGGGGCAGGTGTGCTAGAAGAAGGGACAGGCATAAGGACAAGAATTAATGAAAATTTTAAGAAATGAAAGGAGGTGATAGATAATCAAGAGAAGATGCAGTATGACAAGCAGAAAAGACCTATCTGTGGAATGATACAGGGGAAGAGGGAAGCTTAACATATGAGAAATGTGTAAGTAGGCTGAAGTTAGTTAAAACCAGCTGCTGGATGGAGTTGAAAGATTTCATTGGACAAAATGTGTCTTTGCCACACTGTATCTAGGTGGTGGTATTTTTCTGGTAACAGTTTGAGAAACACATGACTGTCCATGCATGGAAATGAAATTCACCATGCAATGATATGTAACTGACTTCTTCCCTCAGATATGCCAAGCATCTCCTGCAATTTAACTTCTTAAAAATCATCTTTACTCAGACTGTGTAATAGGCTTTCTTTTTCCCATCCTCAAGTTTGGTGAATATGTTTTTCTATTTGTTTATCTGACTGTCATTTTTCATGCCTGTTATCTCTTACAAACATGAGGATCTTTATCAAAACCTCCCACTTTTTTTTTCCCCTACTTTAAACTGCACTTTCAAGATAACTTCTGGGAAGTACTGTAATCTGAGGTTTACTTAATCCATGCATATGTCTTTTTTTTTTTTCTCTTGGTTTCTTTTCCCCTCAACAGATAATGTATAAATTAATAACTTTTCCATGATCGTAAATTTGTAAGGATACAAGAAAGTACTGGAAATTCATCTGTTACTTGGTTGCCATGTAAATCTGAAGGAGCATAAGCCTAAAACAGGGGAATGAGGTCACTCTAGCAAAGGTAGTGGAATATTACTTCTGTATATCAAGTATGTTTTAAAGAAGGACAGTCTTGACCTTAGTCTCTTTGTATCAAGCAGATTTCTATGTGAGGAGAGATCTTAGGTAAAGTTACTAAACAATGTTTTCATTAATGTCTGAGAAATTACAAAATTTAAAGGTGATATCAGCAATAATTTCAGAGGATAGGTGTTGAATTTAAAGTTAATTAAGAGACACTACCTGGAAAAAAAAGTAATGTAGTTTGATAGGGACAAGTGCAGACTACAGCACATGAATAAAACCCATCAACTCTACAAATATACCATAGAGACTCTAGACCATAGTCATGTAGAAGAGAATCCAAATGTGACAGTAGACCACAACATAAATATGATCAGATATGATAAAGCATGTGAAGTAATTCTGCTTTATTTGGTGCTGTTGGGGCCTCACATGGAGCACTGTGCTCAGTTTTGGGCAATGTACTTTGGGAAAGATGTGGCCAAACTAGAAGAAGTTCAGAAGAGGGGGTATGAAGAATGATCAGAGGTCTAGAAAAATGAAAGGCTGAGAGAAAGGGGTCCATTTAGTCTACAGAAAGAAAAGCTGAGTAGAGATGCAAGTCTTTAAGCTGTATAAAAGTGTTTATTACATAAAGTTGTAAACTCTTCTTTGTCCACTGGCAGTAGGACAAAGAAAGATGGTTTAAATTGTAGGAAGAAAGATTATAGGATGCTGTTTGATCTTATACTTCCCCTTCATCCTGTAGTTCATTCACTTATTTTTCTCTCTGTTTGTAATGTGTCACTTTTATAGTTTAAGGTCGTAATCTGGTATGATGGAAGAAGGGTGTAGGAATAGGGAGGGAGAAGTTGTTTGAGAGTTGATTTGCTGTCAGGTCAACTTCTTTAACCTACTTGCCCTCTGGCTGCATCACCACTGAATTCAGTGGGAGGAAAAAGGGGGAGTGGGATTATATGTAATGTCAAACTGCACTCTTGGGCTAGATATTAGGATAATATGCCTAATGGCAAGGATAATGAAGTACTGAAAAAAGCTGCCTAAGGAGGGTATGAAATTTACCTCAGTGGTGGTTTTTTAAGAACAAACTAGACACACAGCTACTGAGAATAATTCTTACACAGTCATGGCCAGGGTCAACTAAGTGATCAACTTGAAATACCATCCAGTCCCACTTTCTGTGAGTCATGCAACTTCTTGAGTAGATACAAGCAATAAGATTAATCTTTTATGATTTTGAAGTGTTGCCCACTTGCTGTGTATGTTCTTCAGTGACTGGACCTGGTATGTGCCAGACAGAGGAGTAGCAGTCTTGAGCTTTGTCCACAATCAGCAACATAAATACACATTAAAATTGCAGTTTTTAAGTCCTGACTGACATGATTTTGAAGTGTTTATGTTAGCACACAAGAGCTCAAGTGTGTTTCATAAGCTATGTAGATTTGCTTTTGGCAAGGGTATGTATTGGCCCCCTTTGAACCATTTTAGGACTAATAATAACAGTCCTGGACTACAGGTTGACCACTGTTACTGTGAGGTAGACTCTTCTTCCAAATCTAATTGTGTATAAATTTAGTGATTACCCATTTAGAAGGTTACCAGATCAGGAAGCTTTTTTGGGGAAGAACTTGTCTCTCAGGGCTTGGTTTTGGGGCCACTCCTGTTTAACATCTTTATTGATGATCTGGATGAGGGGATCGAGTGCACCCTCAGTCAGTTTGCAGATGACACCAAGTTGGGTGGGAGTGTTGATCTGCTCGAGGGTAGGGAGGCTCTGCAGAGAGACCTGGACAGGCTGGAGCCATGGGCTGAGGCCAACTGGGGGAGTTTGAATAAGGCCAAATGCCGACAGCTGCCCTTGGGCCACAACAACCCCCAGCAGTGCTACAGGCTTGGGGAGGAGTGGCTGGAGAGCTGCCAGTCAGAGAGGCACCTGGGGGTGTTGATTGACAGCGGACTGAACAGGAGCCAGCAGTGTGCCCAGGGGGCCAAGAAGGCCAATGGCATCCTGGCTTGTGTCAGCAATAGTGTGGCCAGCAGGGACAGGGAAGGGATCTGACCCCTGTACTCAGAACTGGGGAGGCTGCACCTCGATTCCTGTGTTCAGTTTTGGGCCCCTCACTACAAAAAGAACGTTGAATGACTCGAGCGTGTCCAGAGAAGGGCAACGGAGCTGGTGCAGGGTCTGGAGCACAGGTCGTATGGGGAGCGTCTGAGGGAACTGGGGGTGTTTAGTCTGGAGAAGAGGAGGCTGAGGGGAGACCTCATCGCCCTCTACAGCTCCCTGAAAGGAGGGTGCAGAGAGCTGGGGATGAGTCTCTTTAACCAAGTAACAAGCAATAGGACAAGAGGGAATGGCCTCAAATTGCGCCAGGGAAGGTTTAGACTAGATGTCAGGAAGTATTTCTTTACGGAATGGGTTGTTAGGCGTTGGAATGGGCTGCCTGGAGGTGGTGGAGTGCCCATCCCTGGAGGTGTTTAAGAGTCGGGTCGGCACAGCGCTGAGGGATCTGGTGGAGTTGAGAACTGTCAGGTTAAGGGTTGGACTAGGTGATCTTCAAGGTCTTTTCCAACCTTGATGATTCTGTGAAAAGCAGGGCAAAGCTAGAATGTTTTGGTTTAGGAACTGTGGAGGCAGTGAAGTGATTGTCCTGAAATATATGCCATGCTGAGTCATTTGGGACCTATTCAGTTATCTAGAATAGACATATTCTACCTATAATTTGTCTCTGCTACTTTAAAAAAAAAACCAAACCTACTAAAAACCACCAACACCTGCCCCGCACAAACAAAAATCCCAGCCAAAGCAAAACAAAAGAAAGAACTTTTTTTGTGGGAGCCCTTTCAATCTACCCCATCGTCTCCAATCTTGGCATACCCAGCATGCACAAACCATTCTGAAGCAGAGAAACCACAAAGAAAAGGCACTTCTAATTCTTTTGGGGAGTCCACTTTGGGTGCACAGGAGCTAGATTGTCAAGGGTGAACACAAAGTGTTTGTCTACTTGAGAATCTATTTCAGAATACCTCCCAAGATTTGAAATGCAAGCTTTCTTTCTAGGTATGTTCTGTTATGTATCTTCTGGGTAGAATTCATTAATCCTGCACCTGTCTCTTACCAACATTAGTCAGAAGGCCAAAACCATTAACAAAATATTCCAGGGACTTCAGGGCAGAGAAGAAATATGTGTTTGTGTTTTTTTATTAATGTGTGCTTTTTAAAAAAAAATACTGCTCTTCTCTACATCAAGAGTAATATGGGAAGGTGATAAAATTTCCAGCCTCTCTGACCACAAGTACTTCTTCAGTCTGACTTCTCTTCCCATCTCACTTTGATTTTGAATGTAGAAGCAGGTTTGACCCATAATGAACACCGAAGTACTTGACTAATTAAATCTTTTAAAATGTGGTTCCTTTCTGAAAAGTAACTGTAGAATGTCATTGTGTGATTCTTAGCTGGTTCACACAAACTTTTGCTTTTCAAATTGTCAGTCATGCAATCCTAAACAGAATGAGCAAAGTAAGATGGAAGTGAAGCTATTTCCGTTTTGTAGATGTCAAAATTACTACTTCTGTCACCATGAACTGAAAAATTACAAATTCAAGCCTTTATGTGGGGCTTCAACTTCTAGAAAATCTACATGTGGAGCCTTGGTGGCTAAGGTATCTTCATATGAGGCCACATATCCGGGTTTCCCAAATGTGTAGTAAACTTGTTGCTGGTATATGCTCTGTGTCATGTCAAGAACGTACCCTTGCCATACAGTTACACTCTTTTGGGGAGCATCGTAGAGTTACCACAAGTTTGTGCAGTGGGTCTAGTGGTTTTTGAAGTGTGTTGAGTGGCTTCTGCTTCACGTGTACATGCACAATAAATCTGCCATAAATTGTAGGCATCTTAATTAATCTCCATTCCCTGATCAGCTGTACAGAATGGGTGCTGTAGGCCTGGAGTTTCCTATAATCCTCAGACTTGTAACTTATGTTGTGTAATGTGCATGTAGTTTGCATCCGATGAATCATGGTTCCTTTCTACAGAACATAAGAGCTTTATATAATCACATTTTATTTGCTGTCTCCCTGTGTATCTGTCCATACATGAGTCCCTCCTTTCTTCCCCCTTGTTCTAACTTCTGAGAGTCAACTGTTGGATTGCAGTTGCTGGTTGGCCCCCCTTCTGGTTTCAGTCACATAAGACTTGCTTTTTCTTGGGTATATTTGCCTGGGACTTAACACTTTTTATTCTTTCATATGAGGATGTAGAGGCCACTAAAAGTCTTTTTCTGCCACAAATCCTCCTCTGACTGGACACATTGGTAGGGCTTTTTCTTTCTGTTGGAACTGGACTTAAGTCAGAAGCATTTCTGGAATAACTAAATTTGAAGTTAGAAGGGAACACACTTCCAACCCAGTTACCATTATAATTTTATTGAAATTTTCTGTCTCCGTGGGGTATGAGAGGAATAAAGCTGAAGCATGAAACGGGTGTAGAAGTTTCGAAAGACAAGTATGTGCAAGACAATACATAGATGGAGAAGGGACAGGAGAACTCCTAAACTATGGAACATGTGCCACCACAAAGGCAAACTTAGTTCTCAGACCACTGTAGAGTTGGATACTCAATAATAGGGCCCTTTGTATCAAAGTCTCATGGAGATCTAGGTGTTTGGGAAGAGAGACACATTTGGATTCAGTATAAAGAGTTGTTTCTAAACTGGAGGCAAAGGAAACAAGCACTTAAGATATGGGAGCTTATAAAAAAGAAAGCAGTGGCAACTTTTAACACTGTCAAAGACTTTCCTGCACAGGTTGCAATTTATCCCGCTCCTACCATACTGTAATACAGTAATGTTTATTGTCTTTGAATATCTTCATTATTTTTGTTTGTACCTGGACAAGGTGGGTGGTGGAAATGAATATGAGTTTGCTGTTTGAGTCACCTACGTGGCTGTGCTAGCAGGTGGGAAGATGTGTAGACTTAGGGCAGTGGTTTTGCAAATTGGTTTGCTATGGTAACAATTAACAATAGTATATTACTATGTTTTGCTATGAAATGTCTTCTAGAGAAGTCTTGAGAGACAATAAATGTAGTCTGACAGCAGCAAAGTCGGTGTTCACCAACCTTAAATGTTGCTTAAAATGTTTGCCAGGTAGCGATAACTTTAAGACCTGGCTGTTGGCAGCTTTTGAAAGTATCCACTTTAAGCCTGACAATCACTTCTTGTTTTCAGTGTAATTAACGTGGTCATATGTTTCAGCAGTCATGTACTTCTGTGTCTCCTTATTGCTAGCTCATCTGCTATCACTAGTGTGCAAATACTGCTTTCTCTCTTATTTCTAGACAAAAGGGAATCTAAGCTCCCATTAGTTTAGTTGACCATAAGTTACTGTGATTTTATTTTTTTTTTTCTGGACGTGTCACATTTGACTCTTATTCCCAGTAGTTATCAAATGCATCACAAATATTTTTATCGTGTATTCTTGTTCTCTCTATAAAGTACAAAATCAGGAGGAGGAATACACAATTTCATGGAGTATGGGCAAGCATAATTTACAGCTGTACTGTCTATCAAAGTGATTGTCATAAAATCTGTTAGACTTAAAGACTGAGAGACTGTTAACTTAAAGGATGTTTGACATAACTCATTTCTGTGGGAAAACTTCTTAATAGCATCATATGATGTGAAAAGTTTTAAGAAATTTGATTAACAGTAGTCATGAATTCTATTTATGCATTTACCTCTTCTTGAAGTAAACCACAGACCAATTAATTTCAGTTTCCTTTTGTCTCTGTTTCATGCCTTTTTCCTTCTGGATAGCAGCTCAGAAGGCACCGAGTTTATGCTTTTGATTGTGCAAAGAAGCTGTAAAATGTTTCAAGTGAAATCAGCATGTGGCACTTCTGTCTTGTGATGCCATTTTCTTTCATTTGTTATTAAAGACAGATACCAAAAATATTTTGAGTCTGACTTGAAGAAGCTTTATTCAGATTTTTGCAGGCATCTAAAATTAATGTTAAGAGTGCTGACCAATGCAATAGTATCTTGATTTTTCTTCTCTTCAGAACAAACAATAGTTTAATGCAATTGAAGCATGAACAGAGTCTAATATTTCTTTTATATCTGACAGTTTACCAGACAGAGGTGATGGTGCTTGAATATATTTGTATATAGATCTCTGAACTGAGACCTGCACGTAGGCGAGAAGCACAGCAAGCTGTAAAGCAAGAGAGTTTGAACGTCTCTTTCCCCAGTTATTCTTTTTCAGGAGTTCACCTCAGAAATGTCTGTGTTAATCTTTATAGATCTAGAAGCATGACGTAACTGTGCATGCTGAAAACTTCTGAATGCTTCCGTAAAATCTTTTTATGGCCACATCTCGGTCCTGTAGCCAATTTATGCTATGAAGGATTTGCAGAGACTGTTAGAAGGAGATACAGTTGTCGGTGAAAGGGGAAGAAAAGTTCCTGTTTTATGAATAACATAAGTGATGCTGGCAACAAGGAGATGGTGTAGAAGCATTTTGCCAACATGCATATGTTAATTTGGCATGTAATTCATCTACAGCTTGCCACAGAATTTCACATGCCAGTAAAATTCTGAGTGTCCAGGTTGCTATAGGTTGTCACTGTGTATTGGCAGAATGGCAACTGTTTAATCCAGACTTTTCCTGCTGATTCCTCTGTTTTCATTAATATTAATTGAATACCTGACAACATGGCATCTTAATGTAAATGTGTGTCTATATATCTAAACCTTTGCGAGGCATAAATTTTTTAATGCAAATTAGGATTTCAGCAAAGCCTTTTACATGAATAACTGCAAAGTTAAATAACTTGTCTGTAATCAATTTACACGTGGCTCAGGCAGTAATGTGCATTTCCTGTCTTTCTTCTAGGAGGGGATGACCGCCGGGTCTTACTTTGGCGTATGGAAGAAGCTATCCACTCAAGAGTCAAACCCGTTCAGCTGAAAGGGGAGCATCACTCCAATATCTTCTGCCTAGCTTTCAACAGTGGCAATACAAAAGTGTTCTCTGGAGGTAAGGAAGGAAGAGCACCCTGATTTCACAGGAGTTTCCATTGTGAATGCCTTGGATTAGAAGCCATGAGCGAGATCCTGCCCCACATGAAAGGTCTTTTTCATAGTCTCCTAAGGATCTGGAAGGTGTCCTCCATCAGCAGCTGAAGGTTCTTTTGGGAACACGGAATACTTTAGCTAGCACATTTTCAATTTGGTCATGCTTCTCCTCAGACCCTGGTGTAAGCACATTGTATGTTGAGCCATCAGGAGAATCCTGGGTCCAGTCTGCCCCTACTTGTGCTACAGGCTGTGCAAGACGGTCTTTGTTACTCCCTCTTAGCTGTACTGAGAGCAGACTCTGCATCCTCTCTGGCACTCAGGCCTGATACCTGAAAAATCTGATGCTACTATCTGATTTTAATGCACCCTTAGATGGCTTATGAAGGGCTATTGCCATCTATTGGTGGATCATGTTTTCTCAGACCTCATTTCAGTCCTCACTCAATAAGTTTCTGCCTTTTAGAACTGTTGGCACACTGGGCTTTAATTGGCCTTCACTTTTTAACAGCAAGTTTAATTCAGTCTTAAAACTAATATAAGGAAAGTGAACATGTTCTGGGGTAATAATCCCTAGAATTCAAGTTCATTTCACCATTTAATTTTTGAAGTATTGAGGTAGGAAGAAAAATAGAATTAAGAAGAAAAAAGTACAAGACTGTCAGAATGCAATGTGTCATTTTCTGTTGTGCTTCATTTTCTCTATCTGACATGATAATAGAATAGACAGGAATTTGTATCTTTCATCAATATATCCATTAACATACACATAGACTTATTTTAGGATATTTTGAGACTAATTGGTCAGAGCCCTTCATTACCTTTTTGAACCAAGATCTGTGAACTTGTGAATCAATGCTGTAAGTTGATTCTAGGCGCATGTGAATGGTGGAGGTTTCCAGCTCTTCGACACTGTGTTAAAACATATGTTATAGCATCCCTTGGGGGGGAAAAAAAAAAGGCATGACAAAGTTTAAGATGGTGTCAAATTTTAAGGATTAGATGATTCAGATATACTTCTTAGGTGGAGAAAGCTTCAAAGATGTCAAATAGTGGTGTCTGTCTTCTGATTCTGGGGACTGCTGTTTGTTTTATGAGAAAGAGCAGTCCATACTGTATTCAAATGAATGTATCTGCATGAGTGATTCCAATGAAATTTTGGGCTGGAGTCTGTTTTACTTGAGTTTGAATTCAGACAAATGGAACCTTACATAAATATTCAAGTAATGAACTGTGCTGCATCAGCTGTAATGGTATTTTCTCATTTCCAGCTCAAACTTCTGTCCATTGGGCCATCCTGTCAGAGGCTACTGTTTTCACAGGAAGGGCAGCAGAGTGGTTTGACTGAACCTTGCCACTGCAGTTAACACCCACAGTTAAAGATTTACATCATTGATTGTGGTGGATTTTTGCTAAAATGCCAGGTTAGATGAGCTGTGACAGCTGATGCAGAGACAAACTGGCCGTTCTTACCTCTTTTTCTTCCTCCAGTTTGCATAAACAAACTGTACCTTTGCCAGGAATTATTTCCTTTGGAGGAGTCAGGAACTCTTTCAGCTGCTTCACCAAGATTCACAGAGCTCATCTGCAAGGGCTGTGAGTCTGACTCTTGGATCCCTTGTAAAGAGTCATTTTGCTGCATGGCCTAGATGTACCATCTGTTTTATCTCTGTCAGTGAAATGGGGCTAACTATATTTATGCACTCAACAATGTTCTGGGAGATTCTTAAAAGGTCTGAAAGAATTGTAGGTCCTAAGATCTATTGATCATCTCCCCCAGTTCTGAGTTCTATTCAAATCATGAAAGTTGGAATACTTAAAAAAAACACTGAAAATTTAGAGTATGGAAACCAGCAAAAGGTGCACAGAACTCCCAATTCATTCTGTAAATAAAGCTGCCAATGACTAATGACTTAGAATCTGATGACCTTTCCCTAAAGCAGCTCTTGATAGCAGAGGAGAAACGATTTTCAACTTCAGTATAAATTGAATTGCATCCAAGGAATTTCAAAGCTCTTTGCTTTGAAGGAGCGCATGTGTAGCGTGCACTGCATGTAGCTGTTACAAAAATGGAAGGCAGGAACTGAGTGGACAGTGTTTTGCATGTAATCTCTGGAGAAAAAACTGTCTCAAGATACCAAAGAAGTTCTCATCCCTGAAGGATATTATTGCCCTTCTCTGTCCACACACACAGAGTAGAGCAGCATTTGAAATGAAAGAACCCCTCTTAGTAAACTGCATGGACTCTTTTTTTGCATTTAATGTTTGGTATACGAAAAGCTGAAATAAACCTACAGGAACCGAATTTGTTTCTGTAGAGGTCTTATGTGACAGATAGAGGGTTTAGGCCACCTTAACTCTGCTCTTCTCTGTGTGCTCTGCAATATTTCATCCTCACAGGTGCAACTGAAGGGAATGGCAGATACTTCTTGCCTTTCTGATCATTGTAACAGCAGTTATCAAAACAAGTGAGGTTATAAATTTGAGAGTTGTGTGTACAATTACAAACCAGTTATTCTTAATGAAGAATGAACTCTACTGTGTGAAAGTAAAACAGTGTAAGTGGGAACCCTATTGGGCTGAACAGCAGTGACATTTTCTGCAGGGATGAATCCTTACCAGAAGTAATTGAGCAGTTTACTTAGATTTTTGTCACCACCTTCTCCTCCTACACACAGAGAGAAACAGTGGTTACTCCTCACCCCTCGTTCTTTCCCTTTTTGCAGCTTTTGATGGAAGGGAAGGTTGATCTCGTGATGACTGGAGGGCTGAAGCCAGGCATCTAGAATGGTTCTTGTGTTCATACTGTACAGAGTGAGAAGCAGGAGTGTCTGCTGGAGGAAATTTCGTCACTGGAGAAACTAGGCTACATTTTTCACTGGTGAAATACACAGGCACTGGAATAGCTTTACTACATATAAACCTTGTCTGTAATATAATGGGCAGTTTCCATTGCAATTAATGATCAAAGGAAACTTATGTATAAGTAATTTGTTTATTGTACCATGGAAAAGGTGAGCTACTGCAGTTGTCTAAGGTTGGCACGATTTAACTAGGAGCCTGTGCAAAGAGCAAGTGGATGTAGAAAAATCTCACACCTCATTAGTCAAAGAGAAACTTTCTCATATTTCTTCTGTTGGGACAGAGTTGAAATGTGTATGGGATAAATGAAAATTGAGTCAGCTGAATGCTTAAGAATCATAACATGAAATCTTGCCCCTTCTGAACCCCGTCTTTGTACATTAGGAAAGCTTCACAACTTGGTATCACAACTACAAAGACATACTGAGCATAAAAATATGACTTTGTGGGTTTTCTGAGTTTTTTCTCTTGCATTAAATATAAATGTGTATGTCCTTAAATATTTCTAAAGAGGAGGTGCCCAATTAGATAAATTAATATTCAGTACAGAGACTGAAAAAATACTCAGTTGCTTGAAAAACACTGCATGAACCAGTGGAATTACTTTGTAGCTGTGACCCTCTTAGTCTGCATGCATGCGGTTAGTTTCCGTTGTATTCAATGGATGTGATCAAAGAAAAGTGACATGATTGTCTGATCACTTGGTTTGTTTTTTGTCAATACAAAAGAAACTACACTGGCTGTCATGTTTGTTCCTTCTCAATGGTTGCAAAACCCTGAACACTGATGATGTGAACTGGTAGAATTTGAGCTTGGAATGCTATGCATTTGCTTATGGCATCTCTTTTCACCTTCCATTATCATTTTGTGGAGCATCCTCTGAGCAGGAAGAAGGGTGTATTCACATGAGTTAAAGGTATTCTGGTGCTTCATATAATATTCTTCTTTACTACAGATATCCCAAAACTCAAGCTCAAACTGAACAAAGAACGATCAGTAACACAGTTAAGTGGAGTTATTTGTTGAGCAGTAGCAGATGAAATGGATTGGTGCATTTGATCATGACTGGAAATGTCACGTGGAGCCTTTCACATAAGTGAGCAGAGGGCTGACCATTTGGCAACTGAACTTGTCTTCTCTCTGCTTCAGTTTTGGTTTTGGATAGAAAATTAAATTTTTTTTTTTTTCCACTATAATGCTTTTTAATCACTGGAACATGATATTAAGTGTTTATATTTCTCTTTACAGGCAATGATGAGCAAGTTATACTCCATGATGTTGAAAGGTAAATACACAGTTTGTGTTTCCACTGCTTTAAGAGCTCCCTTAATGTCAACTATGCTAGAAGCACTTTTTGTTTTAAATTACTGGTCTGAGAGAAGAGCACAGTGTTTTAATCCTGAAACATGTTTTTTTATTTATCTAAATTCATATCCAGAATGAAGTATTCCCCACCATCCCATTTTTTTTTCAGCACTGCATCATTTTGACCTTGGGAAAGAGAATGGTTATTAAATACATATGCTCTCCTGCAGGCAGCATAGAAGGTTCTGAGTAGATTCAGAGCCAGATTATTCTGGCACAAATACAAGTATTGTGGCACGTACGGGCTTTTTGGTTTGTTTTTCAAAACACTCACCTGACTTGTATTTAAGAAGGCTAGTGCCTGGCCTACCTAACTACCTTTTAAAACTTTGGATGCAGCTGCCTAATTCTCCTCACTCATGTGAAGCATATTTATTTTGATACTTTTGACCAAAACTGCAAAACAGTTGGGAATTAGGCTTTGCTGTGCTACATCAAGATTAGGCTGTTAGTCAAAATATAAATAATACCATAGTGATAATATATTAGATCGGAGTTCTCAAGATACCACGTCTTTTGAGTTTACTGCTTTTCAAGCAAAAAACCTATGAAGTGAAAATTTTGGTCTGTACTAGAAACTTCTACAGAGTTAAGCAATAACCTTTTAAATAACATGAACTCAAGAAAATCAAGTATAAAGAAAAAGCAGGAAGAGTTATATACGTAAGAACAGAGAAATATAAAACCTTAAATCTTTTTGAGTTGCCTGAATCTTGGTTAACATAATTTGTACATACTCCTTGCTAGGTTTGTCCAAAGCCTTTTTCATTGAACTGATCAGTGTACATCTGCCTTCCATCATACCTTATATTTACTTCTTGTATAAGTCTTATATGAGAGCTGGGAAAAAGTAACTTTTTCTTATAATTCTTTCTCAGGAATATTATGTTTGGGTTTTTTGTTTTGATTTTACTTTTTGGGTTTTGGAGGTGTGCGAGTTTTGTGCATTTTTGTTTGGTTTGGGGAGGGGTTTTTTTGTTTGGTGTTTTGGTTTTGTTGTTTGTTTGTTTTTTTAAATGTGTAAATGTCAATGCTGGTGTTTATTGTGTTCTGAAATCTTTGCCCTTAACACTTCTCTGTATAACACGTTTTTTCCTGCTGTGTCTTGCTTAGATGTTTTAAGAAGTATTTTTGATATGTCTGTATTTCTAATGTGCTTTTGTTATCAGAGGGTTTTTTAAGTATGCTAAGTCCAGTTGTAATACATACAGAATTCATTCCTATAAGGCTATTTGTGTGAACTTTTGAGAGAAACTTTGATAGTTGGACACACTGAATTCTGATTGGTTTCTGTAGAAAGTTACACTGTCTTCTTGAAAGATGACATTTGGTGTATCAACTGCTTTATCATACTTTTAATGGCTTTTTCTGTTACTCATTTTTTGGCCTTTCTGTCGCTAAGAACACAGAGAGCATCAATTGCCATGTGAATGAAACACTGATTTTACATGGAATCTCTTTGGTGGAGTTTCCATGAGATATAGGGGTTATATACAAAGTGTGTTCTCAAAAGAAATAAAGGGCTTTTGCCAAAAAAACAACCCCAGAATCTTCTGTCTTAATGTTTTAGCTTTTGGCTCTCCATGCCACTGTTTCCTCCTTTTAAAATGATCTGAAAAGTTAGGAAAAGAATAGAGAAGGGACTTTTTTATAGCTGTGAAATGGCTAGAACTAGGTACTTTCAGGGGACTTATTTTGTTTGCTGCTTTTTCTACATGGATAAAATATAGGTCTTGTCTATCCTGGAGAACCAAGAAAACATACTAAACAAGCCAGCTGGAAAGTTGCTCTTTTGTGAGCTTCAACTGAACTTTTGGACTAAACAGAAGCTCGTATTAAAGAATGAACTTCTGTCTTGTTTGATTTTTACATTAAGTAGCAAAAATTTAGCCCACCGGTCCCAAGACCTCTTTCCTTTTCCTGTTAGCTCCTCTCAAGCTTAATCTAATACAACATGACTTCCATAATATCTTGCAGTATCTGAAGTTTTAAATGTGTGGGTTTGGGCCTGAGGGTTTTTTTTCCTCTTATGATGTCTTGGTCACTCTACAGGGGTTTTTCTTTGTTTTTTACTGTGATTAAACACAAGGGTGGTCTTAAGATGTTACATAAACCTTGTCACTAAGTATAATATTACTAGGTAGATAAAGCTGTAAATTGCTTTCTTAAACAACAGCAAAAGAAGAAGGAATTATAATATTGTATGTCTCTTTTTCCAGCACTCAGACCTTGGATGTGTTTGCCCATGAAGATGCAGTGTACGGCCTTTCAGTGAGCCCAGTAAATGACAACATCTTTGCCAGTTCCTCAGATGATGGCCGTGTACTTATTTGGGACATTCGAGAGTCTTCCCATGGAGGTGAGATCTCTAGATGGAAAGGATCATTGATTTAGGAAGAAATTGGGCAAAGCAGGGAAGGGAAAAGTTATGTTTATCTGGGAAAATTAAACAGGTTGTGTTGGAGAAGGGTGAAAGTGAGGCATAATTCTTGTGGCCGGTGATAGGTAAGTCCTGGTCTTTACAATTAAGCATTACCGTCTTAACTGACTTCCTGGGGTACCAGGATATAGTGCAGGCTAGTGTAGAGCTTGGTATGAAGAGGTTTTAACTAGAGTGAAGAAGCAGTGTAGGGCCTGTTTCTTCAATAAAAATGTTTTGTTAAACTTGAAATCAATTAGGAATGTGGATGGGTTTTTTTGGTTTTGTCTATAACCTGGGTTTAAAAAACTGTTATTTTGATTTGAATTATTTTCCAACGCTATTTATGTACTTCCCTGTGACACTGAGAATTGTTCTTATGCATAATGTTTTTTGGTTGTCTGGAAACTTAGAGCCCTTAAGTGGTAACAGGGAGGTTGAATTATTACTCCAATCTTTGTTTTTTAGAACAGAACTGAATACTGTTGATTTGTGTAACAAACCTGCAGCTTCTCAAAACTCTGCAATCTGTGTTTTTACAGCTGCAGTTTTAAGGTTGAAGAATCTCAGTTTAGAACTGTAGTTACATAACTTTGGAGAGGAATACTTCAGTATATGAATACTTAAGTAATACTTCAGTAAATGAAGTTGTGAGTTTACCCCATTGTAAAGAACACAAAGCTGAGAATTTAAAACTGAGCGGTCTGCAGGAGTACAGAATCTGGTTCCCTTCCTTCATAGCTAAAACTTTGATCTTTTTTATAAGCTGATTAAATGCAATTGCCTTAACTCATAGTTTCTACTGATCTTACAGGAAAGTTGTTTATGGCACTGAAATCTAGTTTATGTATTTTGTGGTAATTTGCACACATTTGTTGTTGGGTCAAAGTTGCAGGTTAATGGAATTAGCTTTTTTCCATACCTGGTGAATTTGATAACTCTTCTAGACTGTGATTGTGTCCCTTTTTGACTATGAAATTAAAGCTGAAACAAGACATACTTTATAGTCTCATAGGAGTCTTTTAGAGCCGCTAGTATCATAAGGGCTTTATTGAACTTTATTGAGTATCCAGAGTTAGGTCGGTCTTTATAAGCCCCACCAGAACACTCAGGATAAATTGCTTATTGATGCCCTCCCTACTCTAGGTATGTTGCCTTTGTATAAATAAAAATTAAATATACTAGCACTGCATTCAGTTTTCAGTAGTCTAATTCTTACAGTGAATTCTGATCCTCTTGTGCAGTTGTGATAACCCTTACCTCTTTCCCAGCTGATAACATGCTCAGTATATCAGTCTTTAATAAAAATATCTATAATGTCTCTTCTCCGTCTGAGGATCTCATTAATAACCTTCCTCTTGCTCAGAAGTTCCTTACTAGCACAGTGAATTGTTGTCCTCCCTTCAGCCAGTTTCTTACCCCATGCAACTCCCTTTGCTAATCCCAACTGCCTGTAGATAAACTTGATACTACATCACATGTGAATTCAGTCCTCATTAGATCTACCACTTTTCCCCTGTATAATAGATCAGTTACTTCATCAAAGAAAGATCAAATTATTCTGACGTGACTAATTTACCATTGGTAAGTGTCACTTCATACCTATTTTTCTGTTTTCATAATATCCAAGCAATGAGACCACCAGACACTGAAAATGGCCTCCAAATTGGAAATGGTGAAATGCTCCTTTATTGCCTTCTCCTGAACTCTGCACCATGAAGATCTGCCTGTGTTAGGGGAACTACCTGGTGCTGACAGTGGATGTCAACAGTCAGTAGGACTGGATGCTTAAATGCATCTGTATGAAGGTGCTCGTATCATAAGATAATGTCCAATCCGATTTGAGTTTCTGAAATTGTATGAAATAAGATTTGTCCTTCTTGTAGCTGAACCTTGCAACTGCTTTTACTGTGCTGAGACTTTGAATGAGAAGGCTGTACCAGTGGAAAGGGAGTGAAGAAGTGTTGGCTGTGGTACATTAGGGGCTTTTTTGGAGTAGTGTCTTAGGTTTTCTGAATTTTAAATAAAGGGGTTTTGCATGTTTATATAGGAGTCCTCAGTCAGCTTTCATATGTGACTCCTGCTGAAGTTTACTACAATATAATGCTTGTCACTGAGGGTAATCCTCTTGTCTGCAATGGTATTTTCATGGGAATAGGTACTATGTGTGCTAGCATGAGTATGGTTAGTTACCTTGAATGGTCAGCTCATTAAAATCTTGCAAATAACCTCCTACTTTAAAATAATGCAGTAAAAGAAGCTGGAAAAGGAGTTTCATTCCCCTTCTGTTTCTCCCTGTCTTGCACTACTGAGTGATTTATGCAGTAATTTTTATAAATCTGTTTTTAATTTGTCTTAGAGATGGTGTTGAGCTTCTCCCTTGAGAAATATTTTCATACTCCAGTGTATAAGAGCTACAATTGTGAATGAGCATAAAGAACAATAAAAAAGTAATCCCCCTACTTTTCATTAAAGTGTCTTAGTGCCTCATTAGTTTAGCTCCTGTAATCTCTGTCAGGCTGAAAGGCAGCTTTCGGTATCTTAGAAGAAAACTGGTACCAGGCCATGCTATTGATAATGAAGGTGTGAAGGAAAGCACCAGTAATTGGTGACAATGATTTGACTGAATGAACATACACAAATTTAAAGTTTACTTTAAAAAACAGCTCCTTTATTTGGTAATCTGATGTTGTTTGTCTCTCCACTCAGCTAATGCAGGGCATTGCTTCTCAGTGGGGGCTGCCATTTTAATAGCACAGTCTTTTATGTCCCAGCAGGGATCTAATTGGATGATGGAAATGTGGAAGGTCAGTTTTGGTGTTAAACCTTATTTGGAGCTGCCAGCAGGCCAACAGCAATCTCTGAAGCCTTTGAACAGGCTGGCAGAACAAACATTTGTGCCTGTTCTTCCTTTTACCTTTGCCTCCTATGATAATTAATAGCACTAGGGAGCTTCAGCCTGATCAGAGACCTTGGTTTTGATCACTGCTAAGTGAATGCTAAAAAGGGAAGTCCCTGTGCCAAAAAGCTTGTAATAGAGGAGGATACAGATGGGGCAGGACAAATCAATGTTAATTCTGTCTCAGTTGCTTGATGGCCAGTAGTTGCAGAAAGTATTGGGGATTTGGGAGGGTTGTCCATTTAACCATGATTTAGATGTCTTAATGAGGGATACAGGGAAAGAAAATGAAGTACCTTTGGAGGTGCTTGTGGAGCTAAAGGTGCCTGCACACAGTGGCTCAAACAAGGGCAGGAACAGATCCTCCCAGGCACATGAGCAACACTGGTTGCATCAAAGCACACAGTGAATGGAAAAGTCTGGCATAATCTCTGTCTCAGAATAGGCATTGACTCTGATTTCTTAGTTGAGTGAAAGAGTGGCAGCATGCTACAAAAGATACACACACAACAAAGAATTAGATTGTGCCTAAAGCCATAAAGCTAGCAGGAAGATACAGAGAAGGATGACAGTCAAGGCTTTTCCCCACTCTTCATGGAGACAGCATTTTGATGGAATGAATAGGGCAGGCCAAACACAGTCCTGTTACACTAATCAAGATGAGAGGGAGAGAGTCTGGAGGAGCACGTTTTTAACTCTGTGTGAACAGCAAAAGCCAACTGTTAAACTTTTATACAAGAGGAACACCCTTCTTGTCTACTTGTACAGCTGCTTATACAGCACTTAAGAGATGGCAGACCTCTTTTCCTCAGGGTTGGCAGCTTGATTTGAATTGAATTCCATACAGTTTTATTTCAGTTTTTGTAATATTACTCTCCCATATAAGTAATTGATGCTACATCTGTAGTTTGGGTGACCATCAATAGCTGTGGATGCTTCCAGGAATATGTTAGGAAGCTTTCAGAATACCCCCCTTGTATAGTCTTTATTATAGATGACCATTTTGTCATGAACCTTAAGAAGATTCAAATACTTAATCTTCGAGTGACTAGTTTTAAGCTCTGATAACCTTTCATAAGCAAAGCAAAGCAAAATGGCATCTTGAAATCCAATATGTATTCTTTTCCATAATTAGACAAAGTTAATGTACATGTGGGTGGATTTTAAACCTCAGGTTCTATATTGCTTTGGATGTGTCAGCTTGAGAAATGGTTTGAACGTGTCTCTGTATCTTGTTATGCTGTTTCCGTATTAAGCTGCCAAACTCATTGCATCGAACAGTTGTATATGTTGTTTGTTCTTATGTCTGAAATCTCAACTTTTTTTCAACAGACCCCTTCTGCTTGGCACACTACCCATCAGCCTTTCACAGTGTGATGTTTAATCCAGTGGAACCCAGATTACTGGCTACTGCCAACTCTAAGGAAGGTGTGGGACTCTGGGATATTCGTAAACCTCAGAGGTATGATCTGGCTGTCCTTGTCTTATGCTGTGCTGTTTCTTTCCCGTGAAAGGTGATGGCGTGCCACTTTTTTTTTTTTTTTTAAGTAAAGTCAGAACATGTGATGGTAAGAAAAGATGCAGAACAAAGTTAATAGTAATGTTGATAGTGATGCTGAATTAAATTATTTTGCATGATTAACAATTCTTCTTTATACATACAATATAATTTGATTTAAAATGGGGCTAGATCTTCAATGTTAAGGTAAGTGATTTTTTTTTTTTTCTTTTTTAAGCCTTCAAGGTCTCACCACTGCAGATTAACTCAGATTGTTGTGTCAGGTTCTCATCATTATATTTAGCACTAGCTTGCTAATACTGGAAGTTTACAGTTTGTTTTTTCTACCCAGCTCAGTTTTCAGTGGCTGATAAGAGATTGTAGTCAAGGCAGCTTTTTATTCAGCGCTTAAGAGTTTTGTATGACTTCCTGGATAATATAGACATCTAGATAATCAGTTTGGCTACATAGCATGCTCCCAGATTTGCATAGGATTTTAAACAAATGAAGAGCCTAAGTTTGCAGCATGAGGTGTGGTTAGACTGGGTATTAAAGTGGACCTATGCAATGTCTGATACCAGTTTGGCGTGCATGAGAGATTAAGCTTCTGTTGAAGTCTTTTTCAGTCTTTCAGATTTTGAAAGTGTTTTCCTTTTTTTAATCGTAATAATCAGAAAAAACATTTGAGCACCTCAAATGTTTCTCCCCCCCTTTTATGTTTACATGTTTACAGTTACAAGTGTAATCTTAGCATAATTTCAAAAAAGTGAAAAGAGGTACTACTTGTTTTACAGTGCAGTAGTCTCAGCTATGTAAAATCTTCAGTAGTATACACTTGACTCTCACCTTACTGGTGAATTTCTTGGCATATCTAGAAGTGCATATCACTAAAAAGTCTTCTTGGGTTTGTACTGTACAGACAAAAACCAATCTCATATGAAGTTAATTATAACAGGCTTAAAAAAAATTCTAAAATGTTTAGACATTTGTTACAGTCGCAACCAAATTGTGATTTCAGGAGGGTTTACTATTCTTAAATTGTAAACATTAATGGTTTTTAATTGATTTTTATTTTTAATCTTGAATGAGAATTTGCTTGCTGATGCTGGTGAGTAGAGCTTACTCATGTTTGTACAAAGTTTGCTAGAGCCCTTGTTGGCAGCTGTTGTACAATCTGCTCAACTTTAGGTTTGATAAAATTCAACTGGAAGGGAGTTAGGAAGTTGCCTAGCCTATCTTCTTGTATCCTGTCAAACTCTTCATGTGTAGGTCTTAGTAAGTAACTTTCTAACATCAAACAGACTTCAGCTTCAAACTGGATAGGAGAGAAATATGAGATGTTTGTAAGAGCAAAATAACCCTAATGTTGGGGTTGTTTTTCGTGTAAAATTTCAGTCACATTAACTTCAGTTCATGCCTGGTATTTTCATTGTGAACTAATATGGACAAAGTTGGCTTCCTCTTGCAAGCCAGCTGGTCTCATACTGCTTTTACAGGATTCTTTATTTTTCAGCTTCTACCTCAGTTTTGTGATTAAAGAACTCCTGCAGATTGCACTGATCTTTTTTTCAAAAGGGAGTTATACCAAAAACATTTGTCTCTTCAGACATTAATTCTGAGTGTGAATATAAAAGGAATGATGTTGGTGGAGTGGTACAGCTTGTATCAACAGAAATTCTATATGGATGCAAAATTTAGATTAAGTCTTTCATTTGGGTAGCAAAATGAAATGGGATCACCGCATGTAGCTGGAAAGGTTGTACAAGGCTAACAGGAATGGAGAGAGGAAGTGTCCAAAGAAGGGCAATGAAGGGTCTAGAGCACAAGTCTTATGAGGAGCAGCTGAGGGAACTGAGGTGGTTTAGTTTGGAGAAGAGGAGGCTGAGGGGAGACCTCGTCGCCCTCTACAGCTACCTGAAAGGAGGTTGTAGCGAGAGGGGTGTTGGTCTCTTTTCCCAAGTAACAAGCAATAGGAGGAGAGGAAAAGGGTCTCAGATTGTGCCAGGAGAGGTTTAGATTGGATATCAGGAAAAATTTCTTCACAGAAAGGGTTATCAAGCATTGAAACAGGCTGCCCAGGGAAGCAGTTGAGTGACCATCCCCAGTGCTATTTAAAAGACATGTAGATGTGGCTTAAGGACATGATTTACTGACTTGGCAGATTTAGGTTAATGGTTGGACTTGATTTTAAAGGTTTTTTTTCAACCTAAACAATTCTGTCATTCTATTCTGAGTATCACTAAGGATATAAGCACTGACTGATGCAGCCACTACTTGGTTTGCTTCATAACTGGAGACTGTTCTGGGGAATCCTGCCACTGTTCCCCTGCAAAATTCAGAAAGCAAATGAAAAGCCTGGAATTCCAAAGACTAACTGTTTGTGGCCAATAGCAGTACTGTAGCTAGCACTACCTTCACATAATATGTATTACAGCCAACAGCACTGGTACCGTAATACTCTTTTACAGAAGATGAGGTTTGATAAGCTCACAGGATTCAGCTGGCCTTCACTCATTTGAAGGGGATCAGGCTTAATGCTGAATTTCAGGTTTTAATCAGCAGAGGCTCCTCAGATGAGGTATAGTTGTTCTTTACCTTTGTTCAGCTTGATTATGTCTGTCAGAAAAGGGGTGATTTGCTGTGAACTTCTAAACTTGTATGAGAGTCAATGAAATATGGCTAACTGTGCAGCTTTAAATCTGAATTTTCAAAATCTTGAATGGAGTAGTGATACCCTACTAGGTTAGAGAATTCAGATATGGATTCCAGTGCTTGTCAGAAACAAATGAACTGCATCTACTTATTTATCTGGAAGAATCTGATGAGGACTTTTACACCAGAGTATTTGCCTCCAAAATACGCAGCTCTTCTCCAACTGGGTTATAGGAGAATTTGTTTGCTAGCTTGCTGTGACATGCCTCTGGCCGGGAGAGTTGGT
This sequence comes from Athene cunicularia, assembly GCF_003259725.1. Lineage (NCBI taxonomy): Eukaryota > Metazoa > Chordata > Aves > Strigiformes > Strigidae > Athene > Athene cunicularia. The sequence goes on along the minus strand of NW_020799101.1, from coordinate 37,125,537 downwards.
TTTATCTGCTTCCTTAATTAGGCAACACTAAATGCCTCTAAAAATTAAAAATATTTTTAGGATTAGAAAAAAAGTCCTGCTTCTGAGGAGTTTTTATTCATATACTGTGAAATTGGCTAACTTTCTGATGGGAAACTGGGAGTGCATTATGCTAGCCTACTACAGTTGAAGGTAATTGAAAAGCCAGCATTTCTTGGCATGCTTGAGGAAATTTAGAGACAGCTTCACAGCTCTGAATTGTGAAAAGTTTAGCTCATTTCAGATAGTCATAATTTGATTAGTCTTGCTGACTGAGTCAGGATACAGAGGCGAATTCATTTTGCTTTTTCCCAAAGTTCATTCACAGCTTCATATCTATTCTGTCTCAGACTTAGTGTGGCAGTTGAGATTCCCCCCTTCTCCCCCGGTATATTATTAAGATCTGGATGTGGTGGGTTGGCTCCTCAAAAATAGCATATGAAGCACTGTTAAAATAGAACTAATGTAAGTCCAGCATGAAAAGAAGTCGAGTAGTGATTCTGGAAATCTTCCTATTTTTAGAACGTGTGAGTATTGCCATTCTTTCAGGTGGACGTTGAACTGAAGTCAACTGTATTGTTTCTTTTTTAAAAACAGTGCATTGAAAAGCTTAAATGTGGTCGTTTAATGAGGCTGTTGTAAGGCACTCACACCACTAGATGGGGTCCAGAAGCTGTGGCTTTTTTAAGAAAATCAAAAAAGGCAAGTCTGTGCTGCTTAAACTGTTTACAGTAAAATATGTATTGCAAATATGTATTGTTACAGAATTGATAGGGGCAAGTCGGCAAATAAGTTTTCAAGCAACAGCTATAACTCTAGCTATTTTAGGTACTCAAGTTCTCCCATCTTTCCCTTTTCCACGTAGCCCTATGTCCTCCTTTTTACTGAAATCAAAAGCTGCTTTTTTCCCCCCAAAAAATATGATAATTATCCCCTTAATACTTTCTTTTCCTGTTTCCTCCTCCCCCCCATTATATCTACTAATCTGGAAGATTTTGCGATCAGAATGGCCTGTCCTATTAATGACCCACCACATACTTTTAAACTGGTTTTCATACTAAAGCTGTTCACAAAAGTGTTTTCTGCTTGTGACAGGAGTGTTGAGCCACTGCTTTTTACACAGTGAGATCTATTTGCATGTCCAGTTCAAGGGTTAAAATGCTAAGTCTTCAGTCAGTATCAGAAGTGTCTTGGGAATTTTTGTGAGCCTGGGTGGGTTTATCCAAAAGCTCTCAGGCCATCATTCCTGCTGTATCTGTTGCACTAATTCCAATTTTAGCCAACTCATCATGCTTAGAAGTTAGAAAACTAACATGGAAAAAAAAGCATTGTAGCTTTCTTATGGACTAGCAAGTTGAACTAGATTCAGGGAAGGCTCAGTCAACAGCATGGATGATGGAGAAGAGAGAGGGAGACCTGCAAGTCTTGAGAACAGAAGATAAGAAGGAAGCAAGACCTTTCTCATTTGAGGAGCAGTGAACTATAAGATATGTTCAGCTGTTTGTGCCATTAGTATTTTAGTTGCTTCAGTTTCTTTTGCTACACTAACTTTCCCTCTTTTGTCTCATCAGCATGTCCCTTACAAGCATTCCTGGTGGCTTTTTACAAAGTAGAAGTGAAACATAACTAAAGTTGGGGCTGATTTACTTCCAAGGAATGCTGCCTGTTTCATGAGAATAATAAGTAGGGAGTGTTTTTGCTTGATGCGACTTTTATGTTCCTGCAGTACAACATAGTGTTCCAGGACACCAGTCTTGAGTGTTGAGTTCTGGGAACACTTTCGTCCCCTGAGCTCAAGTACTGGATTCAAACTCTGAGTGAGGAGAAATGCTTACATGTGATAAACCTTTTTAAGATAAAGTTCAGGAGGCCTGTGCCATTTGCGCAGTTACAATTCAATGTACTCAAAAAGTCCAATGATGAGTTAAAAAAAATCCTTGACCACCAGCAAAAATCTGGTATCCCATGGTGACTGTAAATTTTATGGCATATTTTAAAAGCTAACTTCATCATACAAGTCATAATAAGCCCAAGTTAAAGTTGTGTCCATTTCAGTGTTTTTCATCAATGCTTTACAGACAATGCCAAAGAGGAGCATTAATTCAACTTTGATTTCTTTTTTTGTCTTGGCTGAGGAGTGACTGCAGTTCAGAGCCTTTTTAAGAAAACTTTTTTTTTAGCTTACATTAAATGAATATTTGTGTGTCAAAATACCAATCAAGAAGGCTCTCTTAATGGACTTCAGACTAACATCAAATTTTCTTTCTGCACTGAGAATTCAGAGGAAACACACTCCATCTGTGGATGAGGAATACCTGTTGTTAGGCATCAGTGAATCACCTAGTCAGAAAAATAGAGATGGAAATTTATTCCCTGTAATAAACTAGTTATTCAGGGGGATCTTGTGAGAGGACTTTTCTTTGCATGTTCATGAATGTCAGGATATGTTGACCTTTTGAGTGTGTGGAGGACTAAAGGATGTGACTGTACTGTGCTGCTGGTCTCCAACTGACAGTGTTCTCTAAAGTCTTGAGCAAAGTTTTTTCTGCTAGGTGCTAATTTCTAGGAGTTCAGCTGGTGCTGCAAGAAAACACAGTCCAACTGTTAATGTACTGAATGTGTAACTTCTGATTGAAACCTACTGGAAATCACAGGTACTCAGTACTTCTGAAAATCCTGGTTTTGGCTCCTGATTGCCTTAGTTTCACTCGATTCATTTAGTTCACAGCCTTTTAAAGACATGATGAGTATTACCTTCTTGTTCCTGGATTAGTGGTCTCTGAGAGGAAAACACTGTATGTACTACTTCTTTCTATGGAGGGGTATGGAGTATCTCTGTACTCATAATAATCGAAGGATGTAGAAGTCTTGCACGTGGTTCATGTTAGATTGACATGCTGACGTGTAGTTGCAAAAGCTGGATTTCAGGTTCGCAAGTCCTTTGTCAGTTTTGAAATAAGTGGTAGCTGTCAGAACTATAGGAAATTTGAGAACAGTTCTTTGGAGTTTAGTTAGATGAGTGTCAAATAGACCATCTTTGCAAGAGAGAGCTAAGTATTATCTCTGAATAGAGGCATGGTTTATTTTGTTCGAGATTTTTTTTTTTCTTGTTGTTGATGGGTGCAAGTCTAGGGGAAAGGGAGGAAAGGAAGATAATGAGTATTTGCAGCTCTGTCTGTACCACAGGTGATATTTATAGCCTGTTACAGAGGCCTTTAGAAAACCTGTGTGGTGATGTGGAAGGTATTCTAAGGTCATAAAATCATCATCATAACTGGGTCTAAGTCCGTAGATGTAAGTCTCCAGTGGTTGCCAGTTCTAGTTTCCAGGCTCATAACTTCAAGCTATTTGATCCTTTAAAAATATACCAGAAGAACAGAGACAACAGTTATTTTCTAAGAAATGCACATGCTGAGTTTTATCCTCCTAACTTACCTTCCTGAGCTCACTCTAAAAGGTAGCAGTTGTTTTACCTGTGTGTTACTAAGAAGTCTGGTATGGTGGATGAAATATGGAGCTTCTGGAAGTGCAAGTGTGGGATCCAGTATTGTTGATTGTGTTGCAGGGGATATTAATCAGGGAGGTAACCACAGAGTTTGCTTCTGATAGTTAGTTTAGTGAGGTTCAGGGCTCTTTCAAGGCTAGAACTGGTGGAATGGGAATTTTTTCAAAGTAGCATCTTTGGTAGTAATTGATTTTTTTCCTTGCAGGTTTTTAATAAGATGTTAAATGATCGCTACAGGAGTGGGATGGCAGGAATAGTACATGGAGATTTAAGGTTTTTCTCTGGCTGTTTTGCATTTTGACCCTGCATGTAAAGCAAAGAAGCTTGTGATTCTAATCTTCTAATGTGTGTGCTTTGGAATTGCCAAAGCCCTTGCAGATTCAGGAGTCCTCTACATCATCGAATTGGCAACTACCTGTTCAAATTGTTTCAGTGCAATAGGAGTGTGATGCATGTTTCTGTTTGGAGACCTCCGCCTGCCCTGTTCTGAGACGAGCCCTGTATTAATGAGTGCAGGAAAAATATGTGTATTTTGGCAACCACTTTTTCACTGTCAAACTTATCAGTTAATTTCTTTCCCTTCCCAGTTGAACCATTTGTTGTGAATTTTGACTAACTATATGCTACTTAAAGTAATTAATGTCGCTAGTTTACAGTCTAGCAAATTTGAAGAGCTATTTAGGCGCTCACCAGTATGGGTCAGCCACACCACCTGAAATAGCTCAAATAGCTATTTGTCTTCTCTAGCAGTTCAGGAAATACAACTCATCCCACACATGTACTATCAGTTTTACTTCTGTGCTACTGAGGCAGCTCAACAGCTCTGTCTTTGAAGCTCTCCTGACCAGGTCAAACTTGCTATATTCCCCAAATAACACAGAACCTAAACCTAGATATTTTCCCCCTATTTGTTTTAAGTTATTTCTTTAAAATTCCTTTTAGTGTCATAGAAAGTGAGCTGATTGTCGCTTAATTTCATGGAGATTGAATTGTTTTCTGGAAATCTTTAGAATGTGTTGAAGGACTTTTGAATCGTATCTGTGGGAATGGTGGTTTGGGGGATATTTTAGCTTTGTTGTAAACACATAAATCTCCAAACTGCCACAGGTTTAGCCAAAAACAAACGACTTCTTTGGTGTTAGAAACACCTGAGGTAGTCTCAAAAGGCCACTGCAGAAAAAAGGCAGTACTTGCAAATAAGCCTTTTTGACTTCAGGCAAGAGGTGGTGCCAATCATTAAGACTTTAGTCATGCTGATGGATTAAGTTGTATTTCTGCTGGCCAGTAAATGGAGTCCTTTTTTGTGGTTGCCAGTTTCAGCCAGTTGATGATTCTTCTTTTTTTTTTTTTTTTTTTTTAAAGACAGAAGAGCTGTGGTAAAGTTGAAAAAGATGTAAATCAGTAAATTTATTGCTAGATTATTTTTTTTACTCTGAAGCAAGTGATTTTATTTTTTTCTTTTGCTCATGTGAGCACCAACTAATAGTCTAGAAATACTTAAGTAATTGTGCAAGTTTGCCAAATACTGCCTGGTATTCAAGTTTTTGAAGGAGGTGCTGTTCTCTTTTTCTCACTTTTATATCTTGTCCTTATTGTGGAATTAACTAGGACAGTACGGTAGGAAGGGCCCTCTCGCTTACTTTCTGGTTTAGGTATACACATTCCTTTGTCTCATTTGCAGTCCTGCTTTATGACTGACCTTGTCACCCCCTCTAGGCATAGAGAGTTTAGTTTAGCTTTTTCTGTGGTTAGACCTGTATCCTTCCTATAGTGGAGTGTATTCAGGTTAGTCCACTGATGTGCACACTGAAGATTTTTGAAGGATTTTTTTCAATGACAGAATGATAGATGGTTTTACTTTCCTCTAGCATCCCCAGATTTGATCATACAACTGAGCTTTGGAGTACTGAGGTTCAAATAGTATAATAAAAATGTGTATTGCTAGTAGTTCAGCTTTTATTTCTTTGTTGTTCTCGGGGATATGGTGACTTTTCTTCTGTTCAGCTTTTCCTGTCTTGATTGAGTAGTTTTCTCAAACTTTAATTGGTTAAAATCACACTACCCATTGCAGATAGCCCTCACCGTATGCATGGGGATTTTCTGATTTGAAGATTAAACTTTTTCACACCTGCCAACATCCCCACACTAGCTCTGGTTTGCTTTTGGCTAGGCACTTTAAACTAGGTACTGTCCCTTTGCTCCGTGGCATCCAGCTTGCTCCCAGAAGCAGTGGTGGTGTTCAGGTTTATAATTTTCCAGAATATAAGTATCTTCATGCAGTAAACAAGAAGTCAGGAAACCTGGTTTTGTTTCACAGTGTTGGGTAGGTTTGTTGATTGACCTCTGTTGCCCTCAGTTTTTCCTGTATCAAGGAGTGGGAATACTGCCTACTTCAAAAGCCTCATGATGCTTTATCTTTTTGTTAGCTTTGAAATTTTCTAACACACAGGTCTTTCTAGAGCAAGAATTTAAAGTGCAAAGTGTTGTCCTTACAATGCAAATTAAACTATAAAATAATAATCTTTTTTTTCAAAAGAAGCTATGATTTAATGGGGTTTTGTAACCTGCTTTCTTAAGGAAATAGGTCTGTTATCATATAATCCTTGCCCTAATCACCTTTATGCCTCATTTCAATGAGTAAGAAATTAAAATGAGGAAAGGTATTGAGAGATACAATTTTTTGTTTAAAAAAGAAAATAAAATTAAAACCAAAAACTTTTTGACAATACAAGGGAGAGATCTTAGTGCATTTACTGGAAGAACATCTGAAATGTTAGTTCAGCCCTACTGTAAACGGTCCATGAGAAGCTGTGGTGGAACCAACTTGATGAAACCAAAGTTGGGTATGCAGTTGCATTCAGTTAGCTTCACATGATAATTTGTATTAATCTTGTACCCATTGGAGGCAGAAGCTTTACTCATACAAGACTGAACTCTGCTTCTGCAGGAGCATCTTGGATATTGCCACTTTTCCTATCAAAAGAAAGGCCTACTTGCTTGTTGCTGCTCTTCTTTAATTTCAGCTTTTGTGGCTTTGGTAAATAAAAACTCATGCAGCTTTGCTAGAGAAAAGAGTGAGTTTATATATATATATATTATTGGATGAGAGAACAAATCAGCTTTCCTAATGCAATACAAGAATCTCAGCACAGAAACGTGTGTAGGGAAAAATGTGTCGTTAGGACTGTAGTATTGACACATGACTGTTTTGCATAGACACTGAGGTGTGAAAATGGATTTACTCTTCAAGAAGAATTACCGACTTTTACCTCAGACCTTCAGGGTGTGCTTCGTTTTGGAAACAGCTCTTGTTTTTTCATTTGGCCTAAAGGTCATCTTCCCATGCCATGTCTGGCTGTATTTGCATCTTCTCTGTCTGGTTATCTGATGGAACCTACTCCTTTGTGCTTTGCTGGATTCAGCTGAGCAGTGTTCCATCTCACGGTCTGTACTCCATCCTACAAAGTACTATTTTGGAACGGGCTGAATAATGGGCTCTGACTGTAGAATTTAGGGATTAGGAAAGGAGGAAAATGATCAGGTGATTTAGCTAGCTTGCTTGTGTTCATTGAACAGTTGCTCTTTACTTTGTATTTTCTATCTTCTTTTTTAATCTGGCTAAGTTTTTGGGTTGTTTTTCTTTTCCTGCAAAACTATTTTACTGTCTACTAGACCTCATTTTTACTTACATTACATTAACACCTGGATGATTCAGGTAGAGAGTGAGAATAGGACACTCTTGTGCCTGCTGATTCTCAGATCTGTAGTGAGGGCAATCCTAGGACAGTGAGAATGTTTGGGAAAGAGGTCTGTAGTAAGACCAAAACAAACCTTAGACAGAGCTGGAGGAGGAGTGAAACATTCAAACAAATAGGGCTTTTTTTGTTGTTGTCATTTGCTTCTGTTTAATCACTGTAATGGCAGAGGTAAGCCTTAAGGCCTAAAAGGGTAAAAGTAATACAGATGAGGAGAGTTTAGCATACTTTATGCCTCTGCTCTTGTCATCTTCAGAATACTGAAATAGTGTAGTTTTTTCCTGTGAATGAAGAGAGAATAAAGCTAAACAATGATTTCTGGAAAACTGCCTGAGATCACTGAAGCAATGTTAGTAATCAGTGATTCAGTTTGGTCATAAGGGCCAAACCACACAACCCTTTGCTGTTACAAGGTCTGGCTGCTCTGAGTACGTAAATCTGGTGATGGTTGGCGTTCTTAAGGCTGCAGATTCTGAACTCAGTTATCAGATAAGACTCTCCTATTAAAAAAATTATTGCCCTCCTGGTTTGGAGGGAAAGGTGAAGCTTCTGTTCACCTTAGAGCTTGCCATGCATGAAAGTTTATTAATGATGGGGGATTCCTTTTATACTAATTTACATGTTCCTGAGCCTTAACGGTAAAGAGCAGAAGGAGTGACACCTTCTTGAACATGCAGAATCTTCACCCTAAATTCCCTGCCTTTCCAGTCTTGGTGTACGCAGTTGATTTTACCTGTATGTTCTTTTTGAAGGAAAGCAAATGTTTTTAGTTTTGCAAATAATACACAGCTTTTATTTGGTTATTCTTTAAAGTCAAAGCAAATGCTCCTTACTTTCTGTCAAGGATTCTGGGGGGTGTAGTTTTTGAAGAGAGTTATGTAAAGGTAATGAGATAATCAGAAATAATGATGACATAATTTAAAAAATGAGAATGTTACTGAGAAATAATAAAATCCTAAGCATGGCTTGTGTATACCTTTTTAATTTTAAGACACTGATGGACTTCCTTCACATTTGTCAATGCTTCTGAAGACACGTAGAGAAACACCATAAACTTTGACACAACTTAACTGCTTTTCAAAAAAATTATTTTGAGATTTGTGAAACTTGTAATCTGTTTTTTTTTAAATAGTATGTATCTTAATTGATCTTGTGCTTGCTTTTCTATTATTGGTTATTTTGGCTCTTTTTAAGTGTTTGAGCCAGACTAAATAAGAATTGTGTGTGTGTTTACACACAAAGAGTAACTTTCTTAAAAATCCAAACCTTTCTGGAGTTTTCCAGTCCAAGATTCTGCTTGCCAAGTTTCATTCCAGTTCTTTTTGCACAGTTAGAAGTTCCTCAATTTTGTGGTTACAGAAATTGCTGACAAACACAGTTGTATGCAATGGTGTGTATTAGTTATGAGCATTCAATTCATTTTTTCCTTTTAAGGTCATTCTTTCATTAAGTTAGTTTCACACACTGCTGTTTATATCAACACTTTCTCACTTCCTTCCTTCCTTCTTGGGAAATGAGTGTCATTTAAGAGGGAGGACAGTGTCTGTACTGCCGTTCATTGGTGGATTTGTAGCTTATTAAGAGAAGCTATTTAATGGTTCTATTTAATGCTGTTGTGCATGCTGCTTTTATTTTATTTCTACCAAGACACTGATCTTCTCTGTTTTAATGGCCACTGTCTGTTGCCAAGCTAACTTTTGAATAGCCTGGATTAAGCTTATGTTACCACTCAGGCAGTTGACTTTTCAAAAAAGGATGAAACAACCCCTTTGTTTAGAAAAGGGGAGAGAGGAGGAGAGGGGGATGCTTGTTTCAGGTATAGACTTTTCTTGCAAATTCTGAGTGCAGTGAGACTACTTCTTCCCTCACCCCACTAGCTGCCAGTAGAAACGGATTTATTTACATTAGTGGTGCTACTCTTGGATTGAAAGCTTTCCATTGTTTAGCTGAGCTGATATTTAGTTAACACTGAGTGCTGCCTGTGCGCAGCATATTCAGCTACAGAAATGACCATATTGTACATAACTGTCCATTCTCTCCCTCCTCAGCCTCCCTCCAGCTCCAGCATGTGTGTTTGGATTGTAACGTTCTATCCATGGACTAAATATTTCTGTTAATCACACGATATGACTTTTTTTAAAAGCTCAGAAGTGCATATGTGTGTGTCTGTATTTTTTCCAGAACTGGTAGGCAACATCGACATTCCACGGCTGGCTGAGTGAGCCAAATTTGGAAGCAGACTAAATCCCAGAGTAGTCTGGGTCTGGATTCATAAAGATAATGCCTCTAGCAGAAAGGGCACTCATCTTGTTCAGAGGTGCTCTTTTAGGATTGTCCAGATTTCTCACTAGTTGTTACGATCTGTGCTTTGAGAAGAGAGTATTGCTTTTAGACTGATGCATCAGTAAACTTTTTAGTACATGCAAGAAGGTGTTGCCTCTGGAATTCCTTTGCTGGAGCATGCAATATGGAGCAGGTAGAAATGGCAGCTCTAACATGAGCAACATATCCAAGCATGTCTACACTGCCCCACGTAATCTGGTGTGAAAAAATCCAAAAGTAGCACAGACTAAAGGTACAGAGCAGCACCATGATGCAACCAGGAAAGTGAAGACAGTCATTTGAACACTGAGCATGCTTAAACACAGCTCTCCCCTTCACCACCACCCCCTCACCCCCCAAAAGAAAGAGCAAAAGCTGTGGTTCTTAATTAGTTTGAAGATCTTTAGAGCTTCTTGATTCAGACTTCCTCTTTAGTACTAATGAGTATTACTACTGGTTTATTACTGTAAAAAATAACATAACTTCTCCCAGCTTCTTTCTTGGAGATGGCTGACTGCTTTTTTTCTTAAAATTTTGGTGGAGATGGAATAGTCCAAGACATTTTTGGCAATTGCTGTTATTTTTTTCTAAAGACTGCGTCGTTGTTCTATAATCAACTAAATTTCATAATGAAAAATATTAAAGTCTTGGGGTTCCTCACCTCTAAATGCTGCTACCATGTGCGCTGCCTGCAGTAGGAGGCAGAGGAAGAGAGATTTCTCAAATCCTTATTCCTCTACTTGTGACCTAGGTTCCTAGCTTTTCCACCAAGATAGAGCCAGGAACTGCACACCTTCCATACCACTGCACTCCCCCATCATATTTCTGTCCATATCTCTCAGACAGCTTCTTGGAGGAGTAGAGAGAGAGCAAATACTTCTCTGTTGGAGGGGGTTTTGGTGTCAGTTTGTCTCTTTTCATCCCCATCTAACTACCTGCTGCCTCTTCATAGCTTTTTAAAGGAGAACACTGGGCAGTTAATTTAACAAACCCTTTCAAAGAGGCAGAGGGGAAGCAAGCAGGACACATCAGGGTGGGGAAAACAGAAAACCACTGTCTTTTGATCAGTGCAGCATGCTGAACTTGGAGCTAGAGTCTGATTTTTGGGGGCAAAATTGAGACAAATGGGGAAAGTCATTGCACGTTGCTCTTCTAAATGAAGAGAAAATGGCTATTTTAGCATTTCTTTATCAGCCAAACTTAGTCTTTTTTACTAGTGTGGGATTTGTGTTTTGTTTAGGCTTTTTCTACTTTTTTTTTTTCTTGGAGTCAGATGTTCAAGGAACTGCAGCACAAACTGTATTTCCATTACACATGTGGCTGAATTGTCTGGAGTTAAGGGTGTGAGGTAGGCAACTGGATTTTTGAGGGGCCTTAACTATGCAGCTCCTTAATTCTAAACTTCGTATGTGTGTATATGGTCGTAATTTCTGAAGTTTTAGCCTTTCTTACTTCATTTAATTTCTGAAGTAAAATACCCTTTTAGAGCTTTGTTACACTAAAGTTACTGAAATGCAATACAGGATTCAACTTTGTGTTTTCTTGGATAGCTTCAACTGCTATAGGAGCTTAATGAAAGCATTTATAAGCAGAATGCAAGCTAGTTTAATGTTACAGTGCTATTACTATAAAATATAATCTCAAAATATTTCAGGCAGGGCATAATAATAGTAACCATGGAAACTTTGCTTGGAGATTTGAAAGGATGGGGCATCTGGTAGGCTTGCTCGCTTGTAGGCAGGAGAGTTGGTTTAGATTGGGGAGGTAATGAGAAGAGGGGCTTAGTCCTGGTGCAGCAGTGGCTGCACCTTAACATTGTCTGGTTGGTGCCTGTATGTTACGGTGTTCTTACCCATGATGGAGAACTCAAAATATTTTTATAGAAAAATTGACCTTTGTTAGCCTGAAATATCTGGGCTTATTTCTTTTGCCAATTTTTTTGAGTTGAGGTTTTGGTTGGATTTTGATTTTTCTTTCTTGTTTAATTTTTGTGGTGGTGGTGGGCCGCTTCTGGTTGTTTTTTTCTTGGTTTTGGGTTTTTTTTTTTTGAAAGGAAGTGGAAACTTCCATAGAAAAAAATTTGGCTTACGCAAACCTATCAGGAGAGGAGGAGGGGCACAAAGGTCATGCGTTTCGGGATTTAGGGGTTTTTCTGTTTTTGTAGTGCCTGATGAGTATTTTGAGCTGGCTGAATACTTTATTGATCTTGAACAGAAACTAGGGCTGATGAGGGGGATCCTAAACCTTTGCCTCTATGGTTACAGTTTCTAGTATTAAATTTTCTCATGTTTTTACTGAAAACCTTAGATGCTATTAAGAGAAGCTCAGTGGCATTGCACAGGAGGAGGAGAACACACGTGTGAGGGAGCAGGACTGTTCGTGCTGATACAAGCATTCAGACGTTTTGGTGACCAGCTTAAAGCTCTTACGAGTTGGCTTTGAAAATATGACTTCTGGTTCCTCTGTGGCATCCTGTCTTTGACTGTTCAGTTCACAATGTGCGTGTGTGTGAGAGCAGTGTATTTTTAATGCATTCATTATGTGGAATCTCCTGGTTTGTTTTTGGTTTTGTTTAACTCTGGCGTAGGAACAATAGTTTTTAAACTTTACAGTATCTCATGTAATGATGCGTGCTTCAACCTGCATAGAATGTGGCTTCCTATCCACGTGGAGTGACTCATTTTTCACAACTGTTGGGGCAGAGGGCTACATCAGAAAGTACAATACATTAAAGTCTATGAATAAACTTCCCGCTAAACTCTGCAAATTCTGTGATGGCATGCCTTTTCTGGTCCAGAAGGTGCGTAAAAGTCGCAGTTTGTCACAAGACTTTCTGGGGATTGCTCAAAACCTGTTAATAAAAGGTCAGTTTCTGGTACTGCTTAAGGAAGTTTCAGTGATCATTGAACAAAAAAGGGATAAAATGTCTTCCTTCTTTGTCTCCCTTTCTCCCTACACAATTATTTCAAGTACAGAGATTGAATTAAGTCTTTGAAAAAAAACCAGAAAGCTTGTGCAATGCAATTTGAATTTCAGGTATAGTTTGATTATCTTTAGGTTCCTGGATGGAACAGAGCCATATTCTGTTACTATTTTAAAGAGAGAGCGTGAAAACTTGCGACTTCAGTTTTGTCTTGTATGTGTCAATAAGAACTGATACAAATACTCCAGCTCTGGTCATACAGTCTTGTATGGTACAAGGAAACAAACTAATTCAACCATGTGAGAGTTTTAGGTAATAGTGTCATGTGGTATTATAATTGTTTTGCCTGCTTGGCAATATTTTTAGATTAAGGAAGTTTGAGATTTGCTAAGTAACTTATTTTAGTATTTCTTGCAATAACTTGTTACTAAGATGGCTTCTTACTTAAGACAGCTGGAACTGATTGTAGAGTTCAAACATCCTCTGATGCCCTGTAGAAGTGTAAATAGGAGCAAAAGTGAGATAATGGTCAGAGTACCTACAGTTGAAGAAAATGCCATCCTGTGCCAGAGCAGAGGGGGGAGAAAAAAATTTGGGCTATCTGGATTCAGGCGCCAGCTGAACAAAAAGATGAGAGTGCTGGTAGGGTCAATCTAAAATCAGACATCCCAGAAGTACAAGAACAGCCTTTTTAAGTCTAAGGCTACTCTGTGAGACTTTGCTCCTATGCAAGAAATGTACTTGTTATTAGCAAAACTAATTTAACTTTGAATCAAATTTGTTCAGGAATCGATGCTTTGAAGCAGAAATGAAATAAGTTTATAATTTACTGGGCTTGTTTATTTGAAATGACTCAGGAAGGTTAGAAAGAGTTTGGTCTTTAAGTAGTTCAGTTCATATGTATGACCCATCTCACTTGTTTCCTCTGTCTTTTCCCAGTTCTCTGCTCCGCTATGGTGGAAACCTCTCCCTTCAGAGTGCCATGAGTGTCCGGTTCAACAGCAACGGAACTCAGCTGCTGGCACTGCGACGGCGGCTTCCCCCAGTCCTCTATGACATCCACTGCAGGCTGCCTGTCTTCCAGTTTGACAACCAAGGGTACTTCAACTCATGTACTATGAAGAGCTGTTGTTTTGCAGGTGATCGTGATCAGGTAATTGGCAAACAATGCTGTCCTGACTCTCCAGAGTTTCTGAGTGTTTGAAAACACCTCTGTAAGGGTTTTTTTCCTGATTCAGGAGATAAAACAGGAGAACTGATAAAACACTCAGAACTGTTTTGCAACATAGACTCTGAAAGAAGAAAAACATACACATGACAAATCTTACCTCTTGTTTGGTGTGACCTAATACTTACTTGGAAGGGGATATTCACAAAAAAAAAGTTGTAGAGGCTTTTTAGGTCGAATTTAATATGATTTTAGAACCATGAGCAGACAATGCTTGCTACATATGGTAAGGAATCATCTTTCCTTCATTTCAGTATTGCTACTGCGTGCAGTAGAGACAATTCCACAAAACATAAATATTGTGTATTTAGAGTTATTGATTCATGTTTCAAGTTGTAGTGTATTAAAGGAAAAACATAACTGGATCAGATTATAGTCTTTATAGTTCAGTGTTCTGTAAGTGGTGACAGTGGGTGGTTAGAAATGAGTAGTTTGTTACTTCACTGAGGCAGGACTCTGTCCCTGTTGCTAATCACAAAGAAATATGTCAGACATAAAGTGGCTAACAGCAGTTTGTATGATTCTAGAGCTGGTTAGCTCTAGATAACTCTTTGGACAGCTAATAACCACTAATACACTTTAAGGACAGAAAGTGTATTTTCAGTCCACAATAGTATAGAACTAAGATCTGAAAATTTCTTTGTGGTCATCAGTAAAGTCCCTGCAGTCACAATTTAGTCGTTAATTCTGTTGCTGCTGCAGGAGGCAGAGTTGAGCTTCTTTCAGACTGCAAGTAGGAAATATGTTTACCTCACTGAACTTGATCAGTGTTTCTGAGTTTATATAGTTTTTGGCAGGAGTGTGAAAATGCAGTAATGAAACAGTCTTAAAAAGAGTGTGGTTTACCATAAAGAATGGGCAAACACATGTATTGTTTAAGAAGAAAACTGCTGATGATTTGTGGTCCATTGTTTAGTCCGCCTAAAGATGACACTATTTTCTCTTCTGGAAGTCAGAGGAGACCTGTTACCCTCTGACATAGTTTAGCTTCTCATCTATTACTGGAGGTCTAGATAAAAGCCTTAGTGTCTGTTGTTGTGCTTTCTAAGCCATTTTCTTATGGGTAGGGTGTTATTTTAATGGGAAGAATATGGCTCCATTTTTAGAAAACTTGATATTCTTTTGGCTTGACAGACTTTCTGTTTAGATAAGTAGCAGCACATAAGACTACTAACCAGTTGGAAATCGGAGCAAAAGACATTTATATTCCCTTATAAATGCTATAAGAGGCTAATAGGGAAGATGAAATTCAATATGGAATATTTGTGATGTGGAATTTGACATTTAGACCTGCTCCTCTAACTGGAAGGAAAAAAAGATAATGAAGTCACTGAAAATGCCAAGATGGATGTCCAACTGTATATGTCTGAAACTGTCTAGTAGCATTCAAGTTCAACTGACTTAAGATGGTCAACACTATGTATATAGTACTTAGGGACTGCCTTTTACAGAGAACCCAATTCCAGGTGTATCTAGCAAAGAAGGTTAGAGTTGGAACATACTGTAAGATACAGAAGATGAATAAAAATAATTTACAGTGCTTTTTGAGATTTACTCTTCTATACAGTTAGTATGCTTTTGCCTTTTGATGAGTTTTGTGAGTATGAAATAATGTATACAAGACTTGCCCTGCAAATCAAAATTCACAAAAAAGAGAAATCTGTTTCCAATTTAATCTAGTTCCAGCCCCCTCTCCCATTTAATATTGCTGTCCTTTGCCTTAATAAAGAATGTCTTTCATTCAAGATCCGTGCAAAGTGAGCTTCATAGGATTTCTTGCTTGTATTTCCTTGTAGGATCAAAACTTTGTGTGGGCTAAGGCTCATTTGAAGTGATCTAAGGATAAGAAAGTTGTGTTCAAATTAAGCGTGGCACTTGTGGTAGGAAGGCGGCTTCTTCAGAAATTTTCTCTCAATGCACCTCTGATTTTTTTTTCTGTCTTCAGTTTTTCTTTTCATCTTTATTAAACTGATGACTCCATCTTTTTTCTTTTTTTCCTCTTTCAGGCTGTCTTAAATAGTTAGGTTTTAATACTTGATACAAGTAATTTAAAAATGTGACTCTCCTGTGTTCAAAAACTATTACGTGTTGTCTGCACAGTTAGTTCATCTGATAAAGTTGCATTTTGAAACTATATTTTAACTAACAAAAAAGTGATATCCTTAACTCATCAGTGCTTAGAATGCAGTTGCATCAGGGAAAAAAAGTGAACTACTGAAAGGGAGAGGGCTTTCTTATCCAGCAGAGGTCATGCAAGAGTTTCACTGATTCAAATTCCTAATGTGGCAGGAGCATTTACTTCTTTTTCTGAGTAAATTACTTATATTGACAGAGGGCTCTGGCAGGTGTTTGAGTGCAATGTAAGGAAGGGATCAGAGGGTGGTTGGGAGATGGAGAGATGACCTTTCAGTGCTATGAGATGCCGCTCCTCAAAGAAATACAGTCTTTGATCTTTCTATGAAGTTTGTACACGGAAAATGGCTTACAGTAAATTTTCCTGTAAATCATGACCATCAGGGTTTAAAACCCCACAACTATTAGTGGCTTAGTACTTGCCTTTGGAAGTTTTCTGTAGCAGTAGTGAAAATCTACAGAGAAGGGGAATAACATCATGTTCCATTCAGAGCTGTTGGATTCTAGTATGGCAAGAATAGACAGAATCTGAGCTGCAAGCACACAATTTAAGAGTTCTCTTAGAGATTACCCTTATATTTTAAGAAATATTTAAGTTCCCATACTGATGTGTTATTTTTTACTTTGACAAGGTTTGATTGGTTTGTCTGTGGATGACAGGCTCTGTGTACTAATTTTTTCTCAGCATTGTCTTTTTAGTTCCCATAGATTGACAGGTACTCAACAGGACTTGGATCCAGAACTCCTGACTTGTCGCTCTAGAGGGGAGCCTGCTAACAGCAGCTGTGCAGTGATCTGCATACCAGCTTGTTTTACTGGAGAATCTGTGATGCAAGTAGATTAAAATCTCTTAAAGAATGAAATATCGCTAATGCTTTAAGGAACAAAACCCAGAAATATTCACCTGTTAACCTCAATAGTTTATTTTTTTTTTAAGTTTAAAAGAACACATTCTGAAGTGCTTAGATGGTTTGAAGTTGTTGCAGGTATTTGGGGTGTGTGGGCTGTAGCACAAGCTAAGTGACAGGGAACTTGGAGGATGAACAGCTTTGCTTCTTTTTGTGTCCTTGCAAACTGTGTTGTTTTCCTCCAAAAGCCTTAGTCCTTGTAAACCTAATTTGAAAGCCAATGAACACTATGTGCAAGCATTTTTCCTAGAAATGCCAGTCAGACTTTTCTTGTTTCTTACAACTACCAGAGCTTGAGAGGCAACATTTAGCCGGTGTTTTATTTGCACCCATTTAAAATTAACTTAATTTGCTCCTCTCAGAACTCTGTCTTTTGTCCATGTCATGAGTGTAATGACCTCATTCACATGACACAGATTTTTATTTTCTTTGTAGGAGAGCGCTGATGTTGGTAGATAAACACATTCAAAATTGTATGCCATTTGCGTTATCCAGGAGCTCACTTGAGTCATACAGCTGTGGAAGGGAGGAAGGGTAAGATAGGCTTGATGTATCAAGCATGACTCTCAGCTGCCCACTCCCTCTCTTGGCTATAGAGATTTATGTGAGAGCATAATTTTTCCATCCTTCTGGTATAGGCATCCAGGCCCAGAATCTCAAAGGCAGTTTATTTATGCACCTAACTCCCACTGACTTTACCCTGGTGTGCACAAGTGTTTGTTTACATACAAATCATAAAATGTGTGAGAATCTCAAGTTGTGTCAGGGTACTGGGGGAGTTTCCATTCTTCTTGTCAGCATTAGAATTTGGGAAATGTTGTTTAAATACTAAGGATTTTTAGTTGCTAGACTGGTATGGAAGTATCTTCTTGGATTTGAGGATACAGGAAGTATTGAAGGGGTTCAGGTACCCACATTCATTTTTAAGCGTAGGATCCTCAGAGGCCATGGTGGTGGGCAGCAGCAAAAAAGACCCACCAAAAAAAATGCAAAACACCACCTCCCCCTCCAAACTAAAATAGACCAAAAGCGCTTCTTGCTCAAGACTTGTTGCCTGTGTCACAATGATGAATGCTATCAGCTCATTCCTTTTTTTCGCTATGCAGATAATGTGAGGCTCTATAACGCTTGTAGCTGTAAAATCAAGTGCCTATTGCCTGCTTTAAAAAAGGCGGGGGTGGGGAGAAATAACTTGTACCCTGTGAATCAAACAAAAAGTGTCTTGACTCTGGCATGCCCTCAGACATTACATCACCACTCAGCCTTTTCTGTTGACATTACACTGGTATAGGAGAGTTTCAGGAATGCACTGCTCACGGTACTGCAGACTGCTCCAATTCCCTATAAAGTTACAGCCTTCATTATGTTGGAGTCTGTGCTAAATAGCCCTGGTTAGGGACCAGCCCAGTCTTTAGCAGGACAGAATTATTAAATGAATGTAACCCTTCCAAGAACAGGATTACCTGTATAGGTGCCAGGGATCTTATGTTGTGCGTTCCTTTGTAAAGAAATGGAACTTTTCTTCTGTGTTCTTCTTTGTGTCATCTAACTTAAAGGCCATTAATCTCAGGAAGTAGTACTTACCAGTGTCCAGCTTTAAAAATTAAAAACAAAAAAGGGGATTATTCTTGTAAAGAATATATTGTGACCTTCCTGTGCACAGAAGAGTTATTAATGAATAGTAGCTTATTGTAGTCAGCATTTCTTAATATATGAAAAGCACTCAGTGTGCAAATATGTTGCTGTGCTTGGATAAAAAGAAAATCAATGTCTTATTCTTAAATTGGCTTTTTCCAAGAATTACTGATGAGGTTGTACTTTGTTTTTTTACTTTATCTAAATGGCAGCTTAAATCCCAGCTATATGCATGACATTACATACATCTAAAATACTTACATGAGTAATTTATCTGGCTATGAAATTTATTTATTTCTTCCCCATTGCTCCTGGAAATTGACATGGGAGGGTCATACTGAAAATGTCTTTTCAGAGCTGGGGTCTTGACAGAAGAAGCTGGAAGTTTACTTTAACCTTTCTTACTCTGATCACTTCTTCTATTCCACAGAGTATCCTGCCAGCACCTTTTCCTATCTCCCCTCTCTTTGCATTCTGTAAGCCCTTGGGGGAGATTTTTAGACCTCTGGACATTCTGGACAGTAATGTGTTAGCCCAAAGGGACCCATACTGAAGCTAAAATCTAGTGGAGTGGAACCCTGACTAGGGAGACTTTGAGGTTTGCAGGGTTCATGTTCCTCAGAGTGCATCACAGGAGACGTGGTACAGTTTACCCTTGCACGACTAGGGAGAGTGAGCACGAATGCACTGTTAAAAATGACACACAATGGGTGCTGCACTGACAGTGTTTCTTGTTGAGCTGTTAAAACTAGGCCTTGTCTAGATACTGAAAAATGAATTCTGGAGCATTTTGACTAATAGAGTATTTGATGTGTGTTTGAAGAAGGTAAAGTAGCAGATGGCTGAAGAAGACAGAGCAATTGGGGTACGTGCAGTTTCAGCCATGTACAGAAGAGTCCCCTTCATATGCTCAGATAGACTTGTTTCTTCCTTTGGAATGTAATAGGAATATTTTCCCTGCCATAAAAATCCACAATAAGGGTTTCTAGGTTGCTTTTGTTCATGAATAAAATTACTGTTATGACCTTTCTTCGTGGAAAAAAGGCAGCTGTAAAAATGTTGATGGATTGTCCCGATGATGCTTCTGTAAGCATTTAAAACTGCCCCACACAGAGTTGGCTGCTTATAAGATTAGGGATTTAGGGAGTGGGAATACAGATTTTTGGCTTTGAATTTTATGTACTAGAAGCAATTTGTGTTTCTCCAGTCTGCTGTGTCACAGCTTTTCTTTTTCCAGTTCATGAGATAGGCATGCTTCTTATTGAGGAACAAAGTGCTATTGCAAAAAGCTTTTGGATGTACCTGCTTGATTCACAGGCCAAGATGGAGAACTTCAAGGCTCTTTTTTTGTGCCAGTTTCAACCTTCCTGAAAAACAATCAGTACAGGTTGCAAACTGCTGTCCTGTGAAAAAAAGATGGCTGTTTTCAAAGCAAATACATTTCTTAATACCACAAAGCTGTGAACCCTTTACTCTTTAAATTTGTTAAATATTGCACAAAAGATGATTTGTGCCCCAGAATTTATTACAAAGTAGAAGATAAAAGAATATATAGTTATCCTTTCTTGTGGGCAAATTATTTTCTTAACCATAAGTTTTCCAAAACACAGAGATAGTTTGCACGGTTATGTTTCTTCTTTCTGCTTTGTTGTTGAGAGACAGCAACAAGAGGTTAATAGCCTGCAGAGGTGACTGCTCTTTATGTGCTCCCAACCCTACACCCTGGTTAGCTGCCTTAGGGAGAGGAACTTCTTAGTAGGTAACAGTGAGAGCTTCCAAAAGCCACTCTGGCTGGAGCTGCAGTCTGAGGATGCAAACAAGGCAGTATGCCATTGAGAGGGGAGGTTCTATATTTGGGCTCTACTGGAACCCACTTGACCCCTATAGAAGCTGCTTGAAATACATAAATGAGAAGAAACATATTGAATGGCTGACTGCAGTTTGTATGGGATTGTACTGTTGCAGCTACTGAACCAGACCACTGCTGTGTCACTAGTTCTGATGTTGGCACAAGGATTGTAGGTGGGAACGTACCTACTGAGGAGGTCAGCAGATGATCATTGGAGCAGCTTTTCAAGTTGTACTCAGTGGGGAACTCTATGCTAAAAGCCTAGATTCATCAGCATAAGGGTAACAGCCTGGCAGAAGGATCAGGAATCACAAAGAGATGGAAATAATTGACCAATTGACTGTTGTTTATTTCTTAATTGTTTAAGGAAGGGAAAGGAGTGCTCTGCTCTGTGGGAGATCCTGGGTTTTTTTCTTCTATTCCTCTGGTGTTGCTCATCTCAAACAAGCTGTATTATCTTTCTGATTCCTTGTTTGTTGGCTCCTTGTTGCTTTTTTAATAGGAAAAAATATTTTCCTCCATAGAGATGTCCTTACCTTATTTCCCCTCTGGTCAGTGGGTACTCTAACAACAGAAAGATGATTTGAAAACATATTTGTGGGTTTCTTACCTGCAGTAAATGCAGACTTAACACTAAACTCTCTTCAAATGATCAATGAAGTGTGTCAGTCATTTCTTAAAAATGGAGAAAATAGCAGGGGAAGTCTCATTTATAAGGAAGATGTGTCTTGACAGTCTTGACATTGCAAAAGGCCCAGAAGCAGCTATAAAAAAATTTTGGTTGTGTTCTGTTAAACACATTGGTTTTTATGTTCTTCATGTAAATAGATTCCTTCTCCAGAGTGCTGATTGCTATGTACATCAGTCTCTTCTGGACAAATAATCAATGTTTTTTAGAATTCAGTGATGCTTTATGTCAAACTGTGGTTTCCTCTGTGCAATCCCATAGATGTGCAAGGCAGCTCTTCTCATATGCTCAAGACTAGTTAAGACTTCAGCCTAGCAGACTGCCACCAATCAAGATTCTTTATCTTGTCATAGGAGAAAAAGCAAAAGCCTGCTCCCCACCCATGAGTTCGATACTGCCTGTAATATAATATGGAGGAACAGTACATCCTACATCTTAAAGGAACTGTGCAAAACACCAGCAGAACTGTTGCAGATTTGGATGCCTCTGTGCTTCTTCCCGAGCATGTGGATTTTGCGTTACTTCAAGAAGTGAAGGGACAGCTCGCTAAAAGCCTGAAAAAAATTCTGTCTACTCTGATCTTTTTTGCCCCAAGTTTCACTGGCCCCTCTGAGGAAAGGACAGACATGCTCAAGTGAGTGGGAACTGAGATTTGAGAAGTTTAGTCTCTTTCAGAGCTGACTTTAATAAAGCTGTAAGTGACAGCATGGAATTTGAGTCTCTCTAACAAGCATTTTCCTGTTAGTAACTTAGCAGCAATCACTTTTCAAATGGTTATGATCTCTGTACTCAAGGTCTTATTCATTCATTTATAATATGTTGATATGGTGCTTTTTAAGACAAATTCTCCTACATTCTTCTCGTTCTCCCCTGTATTAGTAGGGCCATTCAAAAGACTTGCTGATACTCTTGGAAAAATGATCCATGTCTCCTGGTCCCTTGTCTTGGGCCAAAAGCTTAAAAATGTCTCTGATATAGGTCATAAGTAAGAGGAAATTTTATGGGAATAGGAAATGTGGATGTTGGAAACTGTAAAATAAGGTCTGATTTAGATAGTGTTTTCTTGAAATACTCCATATTCAGTAGCACCTGAGGAAATGTAGCTTGTGGAATTTTGAAAGCTTTCAAACGGGCAGTGGTAAGAACAAAAATTAATTCCCCAGAGTGTAAGTACTCTGCAAAATGCAATGCTAATGCTACTGTTATGAGACTATAGCAGCAGCAGATTAGATCTCCATTTATTTATATCAACTGTTGTAATTTCCTTGGGGAGAGAGAAAATGAGAAGAGTTCCAGTGGAATGAGTAGGGAGCACTAGTCCAAAGTAATTCTGCCAGATTCCTGATGATAGTTCATTTTAAGCATTTTATGCGTACTTGAAGCTCAGACGGAATTTGTGTTTTTTCCAGCAGCAGACTCTAACCACGCCTGAAAGTTTTCTTCCTTCTAAGGCAAACTTCTGAATCAGCAGCTTGTAGTCATCTGGAAGCCTTTTCCTGTCATTGTTGCTAACAGCTAGACATAGAAGCTGATTCTTCCCTTCTAAAAAAAACTCCCAATATTAATTATTAGCAACTGGTTTTCTGTCTAATTTCATGTGAATATTGTGAGCGTTGATTTCCAAAGTCCTGGTCTGATGCAGCAGCAAAAATGCAGACAATGAAACAGGTGGTTTTAATATTGGTCTCTCCTACCAGACATCTGAGCATCTGAACTCCTCACTCAGTGTCTGGTCTGATTCAGAATTCAGCACTGCACTGATTCTTGAGGTTATCTTCTGCCTGGAGTTTGTCTTTTGAGGGGAAGGGCCAGAGAAGGGAGAATGCACACTGTCTTAGCCATTTACTTGTCTCTGTGAATGTGTGTGTTTTTTGCCTCTCGCTGGTTTGCTTTCAATTTGATTATCTGGGTTTTTGTTGTTAAGAGTGAGTGAGTAGAAGATACTCTGCTAGGAATTACATTCTGCACATCCCCTCAGGACCAGAAATCCTTGGCCACAATTAAAGTAGAGTCTAAGCATGTGCAGCATGACATTCTTTCATCTACCCCACCCCAACTGCTTCTTTCCTTTCTGTTCCTTCCTTTTAAAGTCTATTCCATTCTTTCAGGATTTCAGCCTTACTCACTAGGGCTTGGTGCACTTCATGTCAGTTATTTATTTGAATTTTGTAGGGGTGTGGACTGACCTGTGTTTCCTCAATCCTTATTCTTCAACTTTCAACTAGTGTGGAAAACTATTGGCTTATTACATTAATAGTGAATATATCAAAGAAAAATTTTCACATATCATCATGTCAATGTCCTAGTAATATCAGTCCAGTTGTGTTCTCCAGAGGCCTTGGGTTCCTGTTGTGTTGTGCAGAGTGCTAACTGGAATTGAGTTTCTTTTTCAGATGTCATGGAAGAGGTGTGTTTCTGGCTTTAGCAGCTTGGGTGTCTGCTCTTGAGTCTTCAGCTGGCATGTCTTTCTTGCAATAGCTGCAAGTCATAAAGTTGTGCTTCTGGCAGGCTCTTGGTCTCTGTCCGAAAAGCCACATTCCATTTCTCAGACCCCTATCACCTGGTCTTATAGAAAAGGACAAAAGGAATGCCTCTGGGGATTCAATTCTATATTGTGAGAACAGCAGGAAAACATGTACCCCAGAGGGATCCTAACAGGGAAAGAGAGTGGAAAGCGATGCTGGCTGCTACAGTAGCAGCAGTAGAATGGCAGAGATGCCAAATAGATACTCTGTGGAATATGATCTACTTTTGATAATTATTGGCAGAGCTAACTATTGAAATAAAGTTCAGATTTATGCAAAAGTTTGCAACTTGAAACCCAGTGCTTACAACATCAGACTTGTATAGGTGACACTATCAATTAATGCTTTTGGCACTTACCTTGGTTACAAGGTTAAGCCCATAAGTACTTCAGAGCCGCTCAGATCCTGAGCTGAGCTTTGTTCTGTGACTAGACAAATTGCAATGCTGATGCTTTATTCCTTCCTATTTACTTTCTCTTTATTCATTCCAGAATACTCTGGACAAGTTTATTTGGTTGGTGCAAATGTCATTAGGCTAGAAAACAGTAATGAAGGAAAGGACTTCATGGTGCTTTAGAGTAGGTAGGTACTATCTCAATTGGAGATAGTTGGATTGAATATCTCCACCATTGTAGATAATCAAAAGCCATCTGGACATGGTTCTAGGCAGTTGGTCCTAGGTGACCCTGCTTGAGCAGGGTGGTTGGACCAGATGATCTCTTGAGGTCACTTCCAGCCTCAGCCATTCTGTGATTCTGTGAACTACTTTAAGATACTTTGAGAATTTCTTTAAGTTCCCCAAGTTGTGACCACCTGAATTTATACCCTGTGCTGGACTGCAGTTTATGCCTCTGTCTATGTGGCCTGAGTTTCTTTCCACTGGAGTCTTCATGAAGCTGTGATATGTGATGAAGTCTAAAGGTTTCAGGTGGGCACTTTCCTGACACTTTCCACCTCTTCACCCTCTCCCTCTTCATGCTCCCAAACCCAAAAACCAACCCCAACTCACCAAGACAATTACTTCTCTTTTTACTTTGGTAATCTTTGAAAAGATTGAATCAGAAAAGAGCTCGGGAGGTCATGTGACAAACTGCTTTTCAGATCAGAGCATCTTCAAAGTCAGATCAGGCTGCTCAGGGAATTGTCCAGATAAATTTTGGATTTACAAGGGCAGAGATTCTACCGCCTCTCTGGGGCCGAGTTGAAGTGTTTCTTATGCCCCTCCTGAACATACTGTTCCTTGGTTCTCAGCTGGAATTTCCCTTGCTGTGACTTGTGACTATTGCTTCCTGAGTGTCCACTGCATGCCTCTGAGAAGAGTCTGTCCCCAGCTGCTCTGTATTCCTTCAGACAGAGAAGTTCCACTCTGTCCCTTCACTTTCTCCTGGCTAAGTAAAGCCAGTTCCCTTAGCTTTTCTTTGCAGATGATGTGCCTTCAGCCCCAGTGGCTCTCCTTCGCTCCTGGTCCAGTTCATTACTGTCACTCTTGTATTGGGGGACCCAAACTGGATATAGTACTCCAGATGTGGCCTCAAAAGTGCCAGGTAAGGGTAATAATCACTTGTCTTGACCTCCTGGTTACCCTTTTGAGAGGGCAGTCAAATTACCATTAGTCCACATCACTGCAAGGGAACTCTAAATTTTGCTGTCTCCAAAGCAAAACAGTACAACTCAGATCAGTGGTCTTCACAGGTAGTATGTTCCTGTTTGGTGGGCAATGGTACCCCATGTTTCCTAGACAGTTGGCGATTGACTCTTAAGGATACCCCGTGTGTTCCTCTGCAAATCAGTTTGGAAGCTGATTTGAAGAGTCTCACAGACACTTTGTTCCCTGCACGTATATAACGTGTTTTTTCCGAGTTGTGTGCCTGACGCTGAGTGTTTGAAATCTGTCACTTTGGGGCCTGTCATTGTTGGTAGGTTTGTTTGATTTATGACGTAAAGTGTTAAATGACTCCCATATTGAGGAGTTGTTAGAACTTGCTTTTGTTTTGTTTTGTTTGGGCTTTCTGGTCATAAATGCAAGATAACTGAGGTTTCTAGCTGTTTTGGAAGTCTCCACATTTTTCCCCACATGTCCTAGGCAAACCAGTTGCTGCTTCAACCACATAATTTGGTAATAAATACTAACAATTGTTAACATCTTTAAACAAGATCTTTTTTTTTCCCCATGTAGCATTTCTTGTGTAACAAAACATATCAGAGGTGCTTACTTTCTGATTGCTGGGAGGTTGCTTATATGAGCCCTAATCTGTGTAGTTTCAGCACAGTGGCTTAGCCTGCTGTGGGCTAACATTTATGATCAGTCAAATGAAAGGGAAGCACATATTCCTGGCACGGTCAGGTCAGTTTGGCAGAGGTAAATTGCCTAAGTGCTTGAACATGTTGGCTTGTAGAAATAACTTTCTGGCTTGGAAAGTATGGGTGTCTGAATGATGCAGAACTAGTGTGCACAAGTTTTTAAAGGAACTTTTGTTTGATCCGATGCTTCTTATCTGTCAGAAAATGAGCCGAATTGCATTCATAAGTGCTTACTCACATCCCACAGCCTTAAAACTAAGAGAAAAAAGAATGGTTGGATTTTGATAGTAAGAAACCAGAGAAGGGATTTTAGTGTTTTTTTGAATTTTTGTGTATGGAAACATCCAAACGCTGCACAAATGTAACTAGCATTGCAAACAGAACATATGCAAACTTATAGAAGTTCTGTCTGTGTTAGTGTGTATCTTTTGTTTATTTTCTTCTCAGTCCTGTGTTGTTACAGGACTTGTCTCCTCACTGCTTCATGTTACTTTGCTTGATGAGTTTATGTATCCCTGGAGAATGAAAGACAAACCTGTTAATTTGAGCCAAACAAAACAGAATTTGTCTCCTATCAGAGGTTAGAAAAGGGACAGATTTGCTCCATCTCTTTCTCTTTCTCCCCTCTACCCTAATAATAATAATAAAACAAATGAAAACCCAACTTGACTATGTTGATTAAGAAGACTTAAGTCAGTTGAAGGCTAGAGATTTACACTGTCTACACCAGTGTAACTGGAATCAGAATTTGCCCTTGGTTCCACTACATGTCATCTCATGTCTAATTTGGGAGAAAAATAAATGACAGGGAATACAGTTTATTGGAGAAGAGATATTTGGAGACAAGGCAGTGTGTGGCTTCTCATAACTGAGAGGCATAAGCTTTTCACCATGTCAAATGTCACCTGTCATTCCAGTGCATGTTTGTAGTATATTAAAACTACTTCAAATTGCATATGGTACAGTAAAGAGATTTCTTACTGTTCATGCACTGTTAAAAAGGGCAGCTTTCCATCTCTTCAGAGTAACTATAACCAGGAAAAAAAATGAACAACATGATGTATTTTTCTTAAACTGCTTGAGGCTTGCAGACAGTGAATGTTTAGCTTTGGTTTTGTTCATGTTAAGATTATTCTCAGTGACTGACTTTTGATGGTCTTAGACTGATGAGCCAGACATGCTGTGCTTGTGTCTAATGGACATGCTAGCTCTCTTCTTAGGTATGTGTTTGATGGGAGTTTTCCTCAGTAGTTGAGGAGATGAGAAAAAAAGATGAAAGACTTTGACAATAAAAAAAGACCAGAGTTGCAGGCTGCAAGATTAGGAGAGTTTGATCTAGGCATGCTTATATTAAAGCCAACCAAAATCTATAGCCTTATTTAGCAAACAAAACATACACTTTGGACAGAAGGCATTAGATACATGAAGCATGCTTTTGAGTTTTGGTCTGTTTATATGAATGTAACACACTTGTGCTGGTACTTCACCCCCATTTAAGGGTAAGTTGATCTGTGAGGTGCAAAGAATGATACAAATTGTCTTTTCTCATTTCTGGTTTGGAGAAACTAAAACAACAATACAGTAACATAATTCAGGTGATACTTTGTGATGAACTGCTTTTATTTTTATTCCTAACAGTACATCCTTTCGGGCTCTGATGACTTCAATTTGTATATGTGGAGGATTCCTCCAGATCCAGAAGCAGGTAAGGTTTTTGTGGTTTGGGATTTTTTTTTTTTTTTTTTGGGGGGGGGTGGGGTGGTGGAGGTATCTGACAAATGCTAGCTTGTTTTTTTTCGAAAAATTGGTGTTCTTGCTCAGCCTCTGAATCTAGAGTAATTCTGATGAAAGCTGGATGAGGAGAATTTACAAATGCCTAATCCAGTCTCTGGATAGCAGTGGCCAATGCCATTTGGATTTTTTATCATAGTGGTTTTCTTTTAAGTTCTCTTCTCATATAATGATCACTTAAATCTTCTAGATGAGCTCATGAAGAGAAAGAGCTGTGGCTGGAGCAGGGTGTGTCTTTCTTCCCTCTTGTCTACCAACTGTGATGCTTCTAAGTTGACCTGAGTTCACTGAAGAACTTAAGATCCGTTACTAAAATTTCATTTCATAATGAAGCTTGCAGCATAAAATGGTTCTGCGTTCACAGTCTGCTCCTTAACAGTTCTAGTGCATTGGCCTCTTCCCCTCTTTCTGTCCTCTTACAACAAAACCCTCCAACAGATTTCTAATGTAGAAGAACACTTATGCTCTTTTACTTTCTGGCTGGAGAAGCACTGTCAGCTGGTGGAAATGACCACTTTTGACTCATTTCTGACCCTTTCCCATGCTGGGGCAGACATGCTAAGCAAATAGCACTAGCTCAACTCTGCATGTGAAAGTATAGGAGAGAGCTGTTAAAGAAAAGCATCAGTATGTGTGGGATGTAACAGTAGTGCTGTAGATGCCACAGTTGGTCAGTGCCTAATTTGATATCATCTAGTATTGTGTAGGATTTGGCAGTATGGCACTCTAAGCCATAGAATGTCAGCATATTTCTTCTTTTGAAACAAATCACTGCGCTCTTTTAGAATGGTGTTGAATCTTGATTGAAAGACTCAAGACTTCAGGAAATGTACTACTGTTTCTATTTTTAATGGCTCTGACTTGTTTAAACTGTACATTTTAGTGGTATTAAGTACAACTGACTGCTATCCTGTGGTCTCAGGTGCTTTAGCAATAATGAGAGCAAATAACAAGCTCTCTTAGAGGTACAATGAAAATATTTTATTTTCAAAGGCTCTTAATCACAGCTGTGTAAGCCATAGCTGAGAGGATGACTAACCTCTAAAAGGTTTGATTAATGGCAGGATTTTGAAGAAAATTCCATTCTTATTTTGGATTGTCTATTTAAACAACATTTGATGTTGCAGTCCAGAAGTCCTGAAGATGATCCTGCTAAATATACTGGTACCTTGGCCTTCCATCTTTGTGTAGAGATCTTTGTATAGAGACTTCTTTCTGTTTTCCTTTTAATTTGTGTAATTTCCTTTTACATTTGATGCTGTTTTACTACTACCTATGGAATTTCCTCTTAGTTAAAAGTTACATACACTTAAATTAGTTATCTGCAAGTTTTCGTGTGGACTGTAGAACTATATTTTATGCATGCTACTACACTTGTCCCGATTCAATTTGTAAATCCTAGATTTGAGATTTTGTGTTTATCTGGCTGTGATGCTCTTAAACTTTTTTCCCGTGCAGCTGCAGATGACAAAATCTTATCTTGCACCTTTGCACAAAGAATGATAACCAGAATTACCACAAAACAATGTTATAGGTGTCTTGGTCAGCTTTCTTGTTTCTAGCTCTTGTAAATTGAGGAAGGGTGTCAGTAAACTTGCAACATTTCAGTTACAAAATTAATTACTTCATGTCAGTTGACCTTTGTGGTTGCTTAATGGGATCAGAAGATCCTGTAGTAGGAAACTATGTCTTAGTCTCTTGTAAGTTGAGCAGTGCTCTTATAGAAGCATTTTAACAAAACTAATTTTCTTTGTTCTGTTAGACCCAAAAGATGTGTCTTCTGTGACAAGTAAGCCATTGGCTATCCAAATTGCCTGTGGTAGGCTTATTGAAGCGCTTCTTTTCTTCATTCAGTTCTTCTTGAAAGTTGTGCCTGTTTTGAATGTGATGAAACATCCTTTATTAAATCTCATCCTGTGGTTCAGAGTAATATTTCAGCTAGAGAGGTTGCTGTCCTTCCTTCTTGGAGAAAGAGCCTTGCTGTAGGGATGTGGAGATCTTGGAAAGCTTCTGCTTCAGTGGAAAACTCCTTGTTCTCATGTTCTGGTTTAAAATAGGAGTGTCTTTGGGTCTGTGATCCAAGGGGGTGGAATGTGGTCTTTTATTTAAAATAGTGTACAAACTAGACAGGATGATGCAATGTCCTGCACTGTTGGTTGGTTTTTTAAAATAAAAATATATCTCTTATTTCTACCTTCTAGTTGAATTCAGACATTGTGCTGCTATAAATATTTATGATACAATTTCCTTAAATTATCTCAGATATTTGTAAATAGCAACTTTTTTTCAAATGTAAATCTGTTTACAGAGCTGCATCCTTAACAACAACCCTGAAATAGATTATTTTGCTTAAGTACGGGTGTAGCAAGTACTAGCTATCTAATGGTTAGCCACATTACTACACAAAAGATGAAGAAAAGTTGGGAAGGAGCACACCAGTCAGGCAGCTGCCAACATATTTCAAGTTGGAGGAATGCAGTTACCTGTGTTGGTATTTTGCCAGGAAAATGAAACAAATTCTGCTGTTCTTTTGCAAATAATCATAATTTAGAGGTGTCTTCCCAGTAGATTGCACAGAGTCGTTCCCCCTCAGCTGGAAACTCTGCCAGTGGTTTTGCTCAGCCGAGTTATTAGACAGGATTTACTTCGGGACAGGGAGGTCTGAAAAAAGGTATTTCCTAAATTGCTTTGGAAGCTATTCTGTTGAAGAGTTTTATTGTCAGTCTTCCTCCACAGTCTTTAAATTATTTTGACTGGGCCAAGATTTCCTATACCAGAAGGTTGATTGCTTTTCTACCACTTCTTGTCCTTTCTTGAAGGTGGAATAGTTTGCTCATTTATCCACTTTGTTCTTCATCCAAGTACTACCCAGTTTTCCAGTGTGCTTCAGAAGTGATTGCTGATTGTTTGGTGAATTTGATAGCCAATTTCCTCTTTATATATACTGGTTTTCTTCAGAAGCAGAGTTTCTAGCAAAATTAATACATTAGTCTGGCAGAAGAAAAGCAGTCCTGAGGTTCCACAGCTTTTATTTGACTCCAAGGCAAGCTAGAAGTGAAAAGAGACGTTGGCCCAGCAAGACTGTGAACATATAAGCACTTCAGGAGGTATTTAAACCTAACTGCTGTAAACATGGTGTCTTAGCTGGTGAAGAATCCCAGTTCAGGACAGAACCTGACATGTCTTGTGGGGTAATAGAGGGCTTAGTAAACGAAATGTTTTGCAAAATGGAATTTACATTCCTCACCCACTACTCTGAATCATCTCTGCAGCTCAGAGCTTGCCTCTTGCTTTTGAAATATTGCTTAAAGATGCTATGTGAGGGATATGATACTTATTTGCAATTGAGAAGACAGTTGGGGATCCTTCAGTTTACATGAGCAGTAGTGAAAAAGTTCACTAAATCAGAACAGCAAACTGCATTTCAAAACCTCTTTTTAATTCTGTCATTGTCTGTAACTGCTCTCAAGAAAAGACCTGTCATTGTGGTCCAGTTACTAAACTAATTGTACCAATTTTCAGCAGAACTGATGCAATTTTTCTTCCCTTTTTTTTTTCCTTGGTCATTGTAAATGCAGACACCTCTAGACCTGAAGAATTCAGCAACAGATCTTTTTACAACATTTGAACAGGGTTATCTCATTGGAGACAGCTTGTGGTTTAAGTTCTCAAAGTTCCAGGCTGATAAGTGAAGATGAATAATAGATGATTAAGTGTTTCTTAATGTCTTTAGCTATTTTTGAGATTTTTATATGTGCATATATACATACCAGTTGGGTTGGGGTGCGGGGAAACCATCTGGCCCAATGGGGAGCATGCTCTGGAAGGTTTGTATTATTTAAAAAATAGATTTTTACAAGGCATGGTCTTGGAATCTAAACTGTTGAGGACTGTAGTTTGTCTCTTCCTTCAGATCAGTGTTGACCATAATGTGCTATGGAACAGTTTTTTGATTATCACAGCAAGTAAGTGATGAAGCAGAGTAGAAGGGGTTCTTGTATTCAGTGGAATTTAGACTGGTTTCCATGTCATGTGGATTGTAATACCAGAAACTTGTGGAAATGTCCTGGCTAGATGGCCTTTATCAGAAAACAAGGCAGTGTTGGGTGCTTTGTAGTGTTCTTCCACTTGGCTAGAAAATTGACCATCCATGAGTGTTTCTCTCACTCACTTCATCATGTTTAATATCTAATTGAGCACTGGGAGAGGCTGGAGAGGTCTTCGTCCCCAGCAACCAGCCATCTGATTGTACCAAAGCTCCTTCCTCTGTATTGTATTGAACATGTTTGCAGCTACCAGTACAAAATAAATGCACAGGCAAGCAATTTTATACATCCATTTTCAAAAAGAAACCCCAGCTATCAGTTGTGTGATAATTTCACTTACTTTATTCCCTTTATGTTCAGAAAGCATAGTTGTTGGTGATAATTTGTATGGTTCCAATAACATTGTAAAAACCATTGTGACCTATGCAGTTAAACACACCAAAAGAGAAATCTCTCGTCCCCAGGAGAGGGATGGAATGGAAAGGGTGTGCCAACATTTATTTCTATAGTAATTTTGTTTTAGCTTTCATATTGTTGTTCAGCTCTACTGGTGATAACAATGGTGGGAGGATTGGTATAGATAAGGTGTAGATAAACAGCAACAAAAGAAGGGAGAAAATATATGTCCAAAAATAGCCAGCACCACTACAGCATTCTGCCTCAGATGTTTAAGTATGATTTTTTTTCTTTGACTTTTGGAATCTCTGCAGAGGAACAAGATCACCATGGGACTGGTTCTAGGCACAGGCTAGGCAAAGTGGGTGATTGCCTGGAAGAGCAGGTTGCCTGAGGTGGATGATGATGCCAGCCCATTGCTCCCTGTGCTTAAGCAAAAGCTCTGCAAGGCCATGCTGATCCTTTCATCTGGCCTGGGAGGTGGAGGGTGCGTCCACAGATAGTTTGAGCTGCTTTCGCTTTCTTTTGTAGTAGAAGTACTAAGCTGGAGTCCCCAGGTGACTCCAAACGATTGTCTTATCATGCTGGGAGGAGAAAGGACCTTGGCCAGCCCTTGCTGTTCTCACCCCATATTTGATGTCATCAGAGTCAGTTTTGCCTGTGCTAATGAGAAATCTTGAAGTTGCTCTGGCTCCTGCCGGAGTCAGATACCTGATCCAACTAGAAGGGATGCTGCAGGCCCTGTGCTCTCAGGGCAAGAGTGCTTGTGTTTAAGTCTAGCTTCTCTACAGCTGGGTCTCTGAGGAGCAAAGCCATCTGCTGGCATGCATTGTACGAAACAACTGCAGGTGTGTGAGTGACCAGAGAGACACTTAAGAAGTGTAAACATAATCTGCTGCACTGAAGGTAGAGGCCCTATATGCTATGCATATTTGCTTGCATTGTGCTGTGCATTTGCTTTCCAAGCTATGGTCTCTCTATTCCATTAGTGCATCATGACCTCATAGGATTCAAATGCAGGGCAGCAGCCTACAGTCTAAATGTGTCCTGGTATATTATTAATTAAAACTAAATTATTTTAAATGAGCTTTCTACTATAGTGTCAAGTGCTACAGTGGAGTGGCATGCTGTGGCACACTGGCAACAGCTGCAAATATCTGGTTCTTCTCAGGAGTTTTCAGCACTTTGAGTAATTCACAAGGCTTGTATGAAGTTATGCTTTAGTCCGTGGAACATCTTTCTACCTTATATGAACAACCAGTGAGACTTATTTTTCAGTGTCCTAGATAGAGAGGACTTTTTAATGAGGTCATTTGTCTGTTACAGAGCCAGTAGAGGATTGTTCCTTATCCCAGCAAGTTCTCCAGTGCTTTGACAGGTTTTTTCAAATGTTTAGAACATTGCAGCTTCCATTAGTTTAGAAACTGTTCTACATTTTTTACTGGATTTCTGCACTAGGGCACTTTTCCTAATAATCTATCACTTCCCTTTTTTCCTTATCTTTCAAATAATTAATTCTTCTGAGTTTTTTGTGTTTTGGTTTGGGTTTTTTTTAAACACTGCTACACGTTTAAATACTTGTGCATGGAAAATTGGGTTGCGGTCCAAATATCTCACTCTCCTTCCTTATGATTTACTGATGTTTTTAAAAGTGTGTTGGTATGTACCATCCAGCATGTTCTCAATATGTGAAATGCAAACTCATTTGCATAAATATTTGCAAAACTGCATAATTAAGATGCATTTCATTAGCATAATATTTAGTATGTAAAATAATAAAGCAAACCAAGAAGTAATCACTTTGGCAACTTAGTAGATATCTACTACTTCAAGGCATTATATTATTCCTTCCGTCTGTATTGGAGCCTGTAGATAGACATTGTGTTGCCATGGTATTCTTTTCAACTGTGTATAGGGGAAATCTGTTTTTTAAAAATGTACAATTCAGATTTAGCTTTTTATAACTTATTTCTTCCAGATGGTCAGATATTGTAGTAGGATATTATTTCAAGAATTTTTTGAGACTTTGTGTTGCTCCTCTTTGGAGTGCTTATTTGCAGGGTGAAGAGGAAGAGGGATTTTCTTGACATTTCACTTTGTGTATCAAATAAGAACAGACAAAAAAAAAAAATCAACCAGCACAGCTAGGAAACTAAACCACTACTCAGAACTGTCTTTAAGCATAGCAATTTTTGGAAAGTGTTGCAAAACCAGCTAGTATATCTCCATCCCTTCCCTCTGGTAGCTGGAAACTTAATAAGTTGGCATAATCTGTCTCTGAAGACTTTAAGGCTTTTTTTTTGTAAATATTAATGACACTGATGTAAGCTAATGGCTTCTGTATAAACACTGCTTATACATATGGTAGCTATCTAAGAATATAAAATTTGCCATGCTAAAACACTGGCAGGACCTGTGCATGCTACTGAATTGAAAAGCAAACAAACAATGCCCCCATCTCCTAAAAAAAACCCCATACCTCAAAAGCAAAATTTGAATGTTGTTGGAATAGCAGAGGTCAATTCTGCTGAAACAATACAAATAAAAATACCAGTTCAAGTGAACACAGCAAAAAGAAATCTAAATTATTACATGTAAAAAAGGAAGATGGCCTCAGGAATTTGAGTCAAGCTACACTTAATGTACAGATTAACTTTTTTTTTTTTTTGCCAGCAGACATGAGCAAACTTAATTCATGCTGTGAGATGGCTAGAAGCTGTATGGCTGCACCTAAGCCTCTGCTGAGAGACCAGAGGGATTCCAGACAAGTCTGGACACAGGCATATGTCTGCCACACAGATACTCATGTGCTGTGATACCGACTTTGCTGCGAAGAGACCACTGTCAGGATAAGGATGTGGAAGGCTTGGCATTAAGCACTTAGAGACATCGCTTAAGCACATAGGAGTTGGTAGACTAAAATTGCATCAGGCAGGGGGTTGTCCACAAATGAGGTTCCAGGGCAATCTGTTGTATTTGACACAAAGATTAATAGAGTATTGCTGCAGTCAATGGTTTTTGGTTTAAATGATGGAAACCTCCACTAGACCAGGTTGCTCAAAGCCCTGTCCAACCTGACCTCGAACACTTCCAAAAGATGGGGCATCCACCACTTCTCTGGGCAACCTGTTGCAGTGTCTCACCACTCACTGTAAAAAATGTATTCCTCATATCCAACATAAATCTACGCTCTTTCAGCTTAAAAAGGTGACTACAGGCCTTGGTAAAAAGTTTCTCTGGCTTTCTTATAAGTCTTTTTTATGGAAATAAAGGAATGCAATAAGGTCTCCCCAGAGCCACCTTCTCTCCAGGCTGAACAACCCCAACTCTCAGCCTGTCCTCATAGGAGAGGTGTTCCATCCCTCTGCCCATTTTTGTGGCCCCCTCTGGACCTGCTTGAGCATGTCCTTGTTTTTCTTGTGCTGAGGACCCCAGAGCTGGACACAGCACTGCAAGTGGGATCTCACCAGAACAGAGTAGAGGGGCAGAATAACCTCCCTTGACCTGCTGGCAATACAGTTTTTTATGCAGCCCAGGTTGTGGCTGGCTTTCTGGGCTTCAGACACTGTCTGAATTTGACTACAGCCTAGGGAGAGCTGTGTTCTAGACATGCCATGCTGTGCGCTTTTCATCCAGTGCTCTTAGTGTATTGATAAGCATTTAAAGTTTAATGCCAGAAGACAGTTCTGGCATCAAATAACTGTTTTCACTGTTTTACTAGGAAAATAACCATGGGTTAATGCACACTGCTGACAGTACCACAAAACACCAGTGACTGACTTGGACATGCAGTCCAAAATATTGGTGCCATAAATTTGTATTTCATCTCCATTATAATTCTCTCTTTGCTCATTGTGTCTCTAACTTCTGAATCTTTTGTAAGTGTTTCACGGGGCATATTTCTTGTTTTGTGCTGAATTCAGGCAGCTAGAGTGCATGGATAGTTAAAACTTGTTTTAGGCATTACTTACAGACTTGGAAACATTTCCTAAGCAAATTGTCTCTTCATTCCCAAGGCTCTCTTGGAGAACATATGTCAGCTAGGTCAAGATAAATGTGTTGAGAACTGGACTTGATGTAACCATCTACCATTGGCTTGATAGATGCAATTGGATTGACAACTGTGCTTTGACTGGAAGGAATGCCGTGGGAGTAGGGCAAATTGCCATCAGCCATAAATGTGGTCATGAACGTCTAGCAGGGTGAGCAGAATGGCAGGACATGCAGAATCTCATAAAATGGAAAAGAAAATCAAAAGAGCCCAATTTGGCATTTCATGAATTTGATCTCCAATCCATTACTTCTCAGTCAACTTTGCTTACACTGGTGAAATCTTGCTCCAACGGCTGAAGACAGAACTTATCTCTGAAGCTTTACAGAAAACACAAGTGTACTCTGTCTCGGTAGAGATGGACACAACAATGTTTTTGCAGCAGATCAGCCCTCTTTATTGCTCCTCTCCTATCTTATATACTTTATACTTTTATCCATACATCATTCTCATTGGTTACATCACTACTTGTCTATTACTTTATTGGCTACTTTTCTTAAAATCCCCATTGTTGGGGTATCTGACAAACACAGTATTTTTCTTCATTCTCCTTATCTTCAGTTCCTTTCTCAGGCTGACACAGCACTCCTCCGGGACTTTTCCAGCTGCTCAGGGATACACAACAAGCTGGTCACAGTCAAACTGTTCTCTCTGTCAGGTATTTGGCAGACCCAGTGCCACCTCCAACAATACCCCAGTAAGAGAAGCATTCCAGGTAGCTCAGTCTCAGTGTAGTTTCAGTGAACATACTTAGAAGTTAACTGGAGTGACAGTCTCCCTTTAAAGCTTTCTTACTTTTAAGTGAGCCTTCATTCTATATACAAAGTCTTTTAAATGGCCATGTGTTCTGGTCCTTGGGATTACTTGCCTCTATTCCCTTCTTCAGGCACGTTATCTTTCTATCCCAAAGTGCCATGAGACTCCAGTTTGGTCTGCAAAAATGGATTTGTGCAAACAACATTTTCCAGAAGTAGTAGAAAGATCTGTCTGGATTTTCAGGAGTTGGATGACTCCTCATTTCTAAACACTTATGTTTTGTACACCATGTACACACCAGTCTGGTCTTCAGAGTATAGTTAGAAAGAGTAGAAAGGATAGAGTACTTTTTCTAAGAGAAGAGGGGCTGAATACAAGCTCACAAGCTGCAGTTCTCTATCATTTATGTAACCTAACAAATGGGAGGCGATCCAGGAATGCCTTTTTTTTTTTCTTGAACCTTCTGTCTTGCTATTCTGAAGTGTTAATGCAAGTTTTTCTTTAGGAAATGTGCATAGCAGGAGAACTGACTCTGTTTTACAAGGCAAGTTGTTCAACATTGAACTTAGGGCTATCTAATCTATTGCAGCTGAAAGAGCTCACGTTGAGGACAGAGGAGGATAGCAAACATCTTCAGCAAGAAGAACATAAAGTTTACTTGTTTAGTGTTGACTATAAGTAGCACAGAGACTAATGAAATTATTGTAACTTTCTGTAAGGTGTGCTTATGACTTTTGAAGTTGTAAATAGCAAGGTTGGTTTCCTCTGAAGTGGTTTTCAGCTTTTACTTCCCCTCTTCTAAAGGTTTTGGTTTCTTTCACTGAAGATGTTAATCATAGCATCTTGACTGACACTTGTTTATTCAGATACACAGGTGTGCTTTCTAGCAAATGTATCGTTTTAATTCTGTGAATTTGAATATAAAAAAATTGCTGCGTGACAGTTTCTTATTTTGGTGTATAGACTTAGTAAGAGTCAGTGACCAAGCAGAAAAGTTGTCTGGCTTCTGTTTTGAGTTTCACCATTAGCACAAAAGCATTCCACTTTAGCTAATTCCCTACCTCGTGACAAAGAATGATATAACTCACTGGTCAGACATGTTATTTCAGATCCCTCTCTAAACTTGTTTCACAAAAATACGAGTTGTTACAGACTAGTCAAGGCTATACCAAGTCCAGCTGTAATGTTGTAACTCAGGTTGGTAGCTTTGAAGATTGCCTCCTTTATAGATTCCTACTCATCAGACTAGTCAGCTGTGACAGTAATGGATTGCTGATTTAAAAAATAATTTTTAGAAAGAATATAGCTATTTAAAAGGTCAACTTTTACTTGTCTCTGCTTCAAATTTACAAACTGTGAGTAGTGTCATGCCTTAGGCACTATGGTTTCACTGGTGATTTCATTAAGTATGTATGTTGGTTTTATTCACATGCTTGTCATATTAGGTCAAAAATCTTCATTGTTTGTTTAGATAGTTGAACTAAAGCTAGCCTACAAATCCTAATTTACAGGAAGGATGCTTTTCATCAAACTTGTAGCTTTTTGTAGGGACATTGCTCATAAAATTGGAATTCTGCAGTGAACACAGACCTTAAAATACTGCAAAATAAAGCTGAAGCACATTGTCAAATATATTATGACTTTATTATGAATGAAGGAATCTGAAGATTTAATTATTTATTTCAGTGTGTGCTTGTTTTTCTCCTAGGTGGCATTGGCAGGATCATCAATGGTGCTTTTATGGTATTGAAAGGTCATCGGTCAATTGTAAACCAAGTCCGATTTAATCCTCACACTTACATGATCTGTTCTTCTGGTGTTGAAAAGATCATAAAGGTAAGATTAATCATCAGAAAATGTGTTCTTTCAGTATATTGGGAAGAAATGTTTTGTTTTGCTCAGCATCTTTATTTTCCACACCTATTCTGTCTTATCATTTTATTCTTTTGTACACTGATATGTCTCATTTGCTGTCTAAACTGTTGCAAATTTTTAATTGGACATTTCAACATTAAACTCCAACTCATTGTTAAAGGTTTTAGAGATAAGGGATAAGATCAGAATTTCCTGGATTTATACCTTGAAAAAGGGTTTTTTTTGGTGGTTTTTTTTTGTGTTGTTTTTTTTCCCCAGTTTCATTCCATACATAACTGAAGTATCATACAGACAGTCCTTCTGGGGAGAGTTTGGTCACAGCTGTAATGTGATCTCCTAAGACTTCTGATACTTCAGGCTAAAACTTAATAAAAATATTTTCAAAGAGTATTGTTGAGCCTTAACCTAGCTGAATTTGGCCCAGTAATGCTTGAGGATCCCTTCTATAATTTTTGTACACACTTCTGCATTGAATCAATTCAACATACCTTTCTGTGGCTTCCAGAGGAAATAGGACTCTTAATACCTTCTAAAACTTGTCTTTTCTCAATGCTCTAACAATGTACAGTATTTTTAGAAAGTTGTTGCCTTTTTATGTAGAATGTAAGGAGATAAAAAAAATTGATATGTTCAGAAACTTTCTTAAGGAAAGGCAGCCAGTATTGTGGGAGCAAGGCAGAAACATTTTTGTAATTTCGAATAGCAGAGGTTGAGGATGGGGAGGCAGGGCATTATGCTACACTAATGCACTTTGCATTCTGCTGCCGTAGGAATTTTGCTATAATTTAGGTCTATCAACAAGATGAAAGAAACCAGAATGATACAGTTTTTAAGTAGGATAATGAGAACTGATGCTGCTTCTAACTATTTGTTGAATGACTTCATAAAACTCTTACCTGCATGTGGCTATAAATGGGGTTATTTGAGTATTAGTAAACACTTTAGTCAGCTACAAGACTGAACGAACTTGTTCTGCAAAGGAGTGTGTTAGTGGTCTGCAACTGGCCCAGTGCTCGGCTGCATCACTTGCATTACACCTGCTATCAGCATTTGGGTTCTGACTGTAGTTCAGCTTTCATTCTGTTTTCCACTGGTACTTAGTTTGATTTTGTACTTTTTTCTTCATCTATGTCCCTGACAGATTTGATCACAGATCTTTCAAATACAGGCTTTGAACAAAAATGCTTTGAACAGTCTTAGCAGCTCACTGATTTTTCAATTTCCAAGCAGTTAAACTGCTACTGTTTAACAACAGTTTTGCCAAAGGCCTTCCCCCACCACCCCCCCACCTCCCACTTCGGGAACTTGATTCATACAGCCTGAATTCTCCCATTTCGATTTTAGATCTGCTGACCCTTCACCCTATGAATCCTTCCTGCATGAGTGTGCTTAGACTGTTGGATTAGCACTAGTATAGACATCCCCTGTGTTGCTTTTGTGTACTTCTGCTAGGGTTTTGGTAAGGGGTTTTTTGCCTAGTGATTAAAAGGTTAGTTCGATTAAGGCTTCAGTCACAGGTTGTGTAACTCTTTCAAAGACACCTCTGCTTGAATGCTTCCCTAGAAGAGAACTCCTGTTGTGTCACAGTATGTGCAATGGAACTCGGGTAGCTGCTTTGTAGAAACTGAATTCCCCAAACATTGCAAGCTAGAAACAAATTAAGGGAAAGGTGTTTATTAGTGAACCAGAACTTCTTACCCTCTTGTTGTATGTCATTTTGTCTCAGCTTGTAATGTGCCTTGTTTGGGGATCAGGTTGTTTTAAGGCTTATATCTTGTCTGGTCTGCATGACTTCAGTCTTCAGAGGTCCTAGTGAACAGTGGTTTGTGGGTGACCATACAATGGTGGTTTCTTCTTCATTCCAGCTACTTCTCCATATAGGTTGGAGGATAGCGACTACCACTAGCAGAAGGGCAAAACAGGAAAAACATCACCAGCATTTCTAAGAGGCTATTTACTGCATTAAAAACAGCTGGGAACATAAGTCCTTCCCTTGCATGGCTGTCTTCCTTTTCCCCCATATAAATGCTTGATGTGCTTGCTTGGAGAAGTTGAGATGACAAGAAGAGCCTTGAACAGAAGTTGTAGTTAGTCAGTTTTTTGTTTTCTTGCTTTGTTGGGTTTTGTTTGTTTTAATCAGTTCCTTAAGAAGTATCCTTCCTTTTACTGTCCTTCAAGTGTCTTCTAAAACCTTTCTGGAATTAAACCACAGAAAATAACTTCACTGTGGATGACTGGTATTCCAGTTTCTCGATTGTAGAAACT
Organism: Athene cunicularia; assembly: GCF_003259725.1. Classification (NCBI taxonomy): domain Eukaryota; kingdom Metazoa; phylum Chordata; class Aves; order Strigiformes; family Strigidae; genus Athene; species Athene cunicularia. The sequence continues at coordinate 37,084,567 of NW_020799101.1, read as the reverse complement.
CTGTGATGAATTAAAAATGTGGATACAAGTAGTTGTTTGTCTGAGCTCTTAATTTTTAGACTAGCTGGTCTAAATTTAGTACTTCTAGAAGTGAGGAACTGATAGCACCAGCATCAAGGCATGATACAGACAAGCCATTCAGTAATTCCACGTGCTCTGCCAACACATTTGCTATTTTAATACTGATTGCAAATGAGATACAAATTCATCTTAGGCTTAGCCCTGCTGAAATGAGTAGTATTCACAAGAATGATTTTGACCTTGGTGGTTATCGGTTTTTTGCTTCAGTTTTATTATGTTGTAAAGCACCTGCAAGAATATAATTCAGTAACTTGGTGGTTTACAGTTTGATTTCTGTTACAACTGAGAACACAGTGAATGAGATGGGGGGAGTCTCCTTCAAGTGAGGAGACCTAAAATAAGACTCAACAAGATCATTAATAAAGGATACTAGAAGCCTTGACTCCAGAGTGTGATGGACACATCAACCCAGATGAATTGCTCATTGCCCTCCAATTCAGAAATTTGAACCTCAGTAAAATTGTATGGAAAAGCACAGCTGTAAACTCAAATTATCATTTGCAGCAGGCATTTGCCATGAGGGCTAAAGCAATATAAAATAGAAAAATACCACTTTCCCCTCAGTTAAGAGTGTGAGACGTTGCAATGTGCTGGCAGGAAAACAAATTGCATTTGCAGGAGAAATGAGGCATTCCCTCTGATGTGTGGGGCTTAGAGGACGGCCACAGAGAATTACGCAATTAGAAGACAGTTCCAGAAAAGATAAAATAGATAAAGTGCATAAGGATTTTCAGAAAGAAATACTGTTTTGTATTGGAAATGAAATACTGTGTAACTGAAAACAACTGTTGTAGGTCCTATTTGTTTAAAAATCGTCAGTATATCAAAGATAGCAAAGTCTATTTGCCCATGTTGCTATAGTGACAGATTAATGTCAGTGTGGCTAGCTGCCTCTGCCTAATCAGATAATCTAATATAGCTGGTTTTAATTATTCTCACGCTATGGGCATAACTACTTTTTTGTTTTAAAGTTTGGGGGTTTGCCACCATGGAATACAGGCAATTCAAAGATACAGGCAATGAAGCATTTCTGCTGAAGGAGAGAACCAGTTTTGTACTCCCCTTTTCTGTTGTTCTTGTTTTTATATCTGTACTTGAGGCATCAGTGAGTAATATTGAGCTCTTTTATCCTCTTGACAGAGAAAGAACTTCCTGATAGATTGTTGCTTCAGTGGGATTATTTGCTAACTTATTTTCTCGAATTTGCTTACATTCTCCCACAACATGGTGTTAGCCAGAGGATGACAAAAAAGCAAAGGCATTCCGTTTACAAAGAAGCCCATTTCAGATGCCACAGAGAGCACTGGACCAGTTGCTGGCAGTTTAAAGACTTTCCAGTTCTGCCAAGGATAGATTATGAATCTGATTTCTTTCTGGCAGGCCCTTGTACTCTCTCATAGCAAAACTCTTAACAAGTAGGAATATCAATCTCTAGAGACATCTCATGGTGTACAAACAGGTGTTCATCCTGAATTCCCTTCATTTCTCTTTATTATTTATTCCTTCTCTGTGAACAAATCTGTCTCAGAAGGGAAAAGCCTCACTATGGACTCTTTGTAGCTATCTTCTTAATACTTAACACTGCTGTATTTTCCCTGATGCTTGCAGAGTGAGCAGACAGATGTGGTAGTACTAGCAAGGATGTGGAATCTCCCTGTGCACACTTCAGAGACCTTTTCCCAGGGGGACTTCAGGGCAGACTTACCTTTCCTCCATTTATATTGGTTCATACAGAATCTAAAAGTTTTCTAATTCTCTTGCTTAAAAAAAAAAAGTTTTATAAAACCTAGGGATCAACCTGACACTATGAAGACTGAGGAAGGGGCATGCCAGCATGCTTGTCCAGGCCCACAGCATGAAGGATTTACAAGAAGGTATATGCTTCTTAAATACAAAAAGATCTGATCTACTTGCTGAAATATTCAGCAGTGGGACAAGGAGTAAAAGCTCTGATAAATTGTGAGAGAAGTTACTGAACGTGTGCTAGTTAAATCATCAAGAAGACAGCAACTCAGAATAGACCTTTGAACAAGTAGCATTCTATTTTTCTAATCAAAAACTTGGTGTATCCCCAAATCAAATCAACAATCTCACGTGTCCACTGAAGGAAGTCTGTAGGAAGTGGAGCATGGGAAATAATTAGGGGATGAAGAGAGATTGTTTCTTTTCTCTTGAATAATTCAAAAAGGTTAAGTATGGTTGATGGAAGTCTATACATTTTGGGGTTTGTTATCTTCATCCAAACCTGATGCTTGTTGCTCGAGCTATGGGTCTAGTAAGTGCAGTGCTTGAACCAAGCAATGGATGCTGTCTTTATTCTAGTTTCAAGTATTGTATTAATGAACTGTACTGGAAGAGTATTTGCTCAAGTACTGAAAATAATAAAAATAGCAAATAAGTACAAATAGCAAATACACCTTGATATTGAGGCATGTTCCTAGGAACAGGCTAATGTAATGCAATGTAAAATTCCTTTGCCTTTGCTCTGAAAGGCAGCTTGATTGCCATACAGAAAAAGGTGTATCTGCAGCCCACTTTAATTGTGCAGTGGTGTCTTTTTTTATCTACATAGCAAGATCATATGTGGAAGCTCTGTTAACCATGAATTAGAGAGGATGCAAAGTAAAGGCAGTAAAGACTGGGAGAATTCCAGAATAAAGGTTACTTGTACCTCTTAAATTTGGATGTGCTGAACAAGTAGCTGCAAAATAATTTATTTTGTTTTACTTCCAATATTAAAGGTGTAAAGTCTTACTGTACACTGTTGAAAATCTCTGTGAATACAGAATTACTGGCATTCTTGTGGGCTTTTTTTATAGTGCTTGTCATGGTAGTATCAGATTGTTGCATGTGTTAACTACGCATCTGTGAGATGAGTGCTGATTATCCCATTTACACAGGAAAACCACTTTTTGTTAGCGGTTTTGTCTACTTGAAACAACTTGGCTAATTTCTGTTGGAAAAAGAAATGTTTTTGCCAAAGTCTATCCCAACATGCCAACCTGGTATAGACAGCTGGCATAGAATTTTTTTATTCTGAGCTTGTTAAAGTGGTAAAACCAAAGCATGATGGAAATCGGATATTTTAAGCAGGACGTTAAAGCAGAATTGTGGATAAGCTACATACTAGCTCTGCTTACAGTAAGTGTGGTGCATCACATTAAGTATCATCTAGAAAGAAGTGATACTGGTGTTGTCTAATGAGTGCCTTAATCATGTTGCCCCCAAATCTGAGTAAACCTGAGAAAGGTGAGGAGATCCAACTGTTTGCTATGGATTGCCAGTTTCTCAGGAATACTGGTGGAGCTTCTTTGGGGCTCTTTTTTTCTTTCTTTTCTCCTCCCCACCAGGAAAACTGAGGGAAGGCTAGATGGGCAGCACAGTCAAGGCTGTTGCTATTGGTGAAATCATCACACTTTGCAATGTTACTACCTCTCTCCACTTCAAAAGTGGCTTTCAGTAAAACTCTTCTCCTTCACCTTTCCCCATTAACTAAAACTGTTGTTGTGTCTTGAGAGGATGCTGGATGCTTTCTTTCCTGCATAACTGTTCCCTAAAGGGAGTAGTGCAGCTCTGCTTTTCACCTCCCTACATTCAGCTCTCTGCCTGCTGATCAGGTGTGACTGACAGTGCATCTGGATGAAATGTTACTCTACATCACTGGCACAAGCAACTCTAGTTTCCTGGGAAACAAGTGCCTTCATTAGTGCTAAGACTGTATTGTAGGCAACAAACTATTCTTACCGTTAGTGAGTAAGCATCCCCTATTACATAAAAATAGAGCCCTGCAATTTGGGATAAATTATTACACAATGAAGTATTGAAATAATGGATAATCTGCAGTGTGAGAGCTTTTAAATTCTGGATGGGTGAAGTAGATGCAGGAAAAACGTATTTGTAAAGGAGGAGGGGAAAACCCCCCACCTCTGGAATACTTGTAAGTATGGGTCTGAGGGGTTTTAGGTATTGGCACTTTTGTTCTATTTCAAATGCTTGCAATAGCTTATGAATTCAAAGACATATGTATTTTTTTTCTATTTTCTGTTACAGATCTGGAGTCCTTACAAGCAGCCTGACTGCACAGGGGATCTGGATGGTAGAATTGAGGATGATTCGCGTTGCCTCTACACTCACGAAGAGTATATCAGTCTTGTGTTGAACAGTGGTAGTGGCTTGTCCCATGATTATGCCAACCAGTCAGTCCAGGAAGACCCACGGATGATGGCCTTTTTTGACTCCCTGGTGCGCCGGGAGATCGAGGGCTGGAGTTCTGACTCGGACAGTGACCTCAGTGAAAGCACAATCCTGCAGCTCCATGCAGGAGTAAGCGAACGCTCCGCTTACAGTGAGTCGGAGTCGTCTGCCTCTTTGCACCACTCCCCACCACATGTGGCTGAAGAGTCTGACGAAACTGCCTATAACTTAAGGGCCTTACGGTCAGCTGAATCCCCCTCAGCCAGGGAAGACGTGGCTTCCCGTCAGCAGAGGCTCTCTGCACTGAGAAAGTATCAGGATAAACGTCTCCTGGCCCTTTCCAATGAGTCTGACTCTGATGACAATACCTGTGAGGCAGAACTTGATACAGACCTTTTCCCACGACCACGGTCCCCAAGTCCTGAGGAGAATGAATCCAGCAGTTCCAGCAGCAGCAGCAGTACAGAAGATGAAGAGGAACTGAATGAACGACGCACATCTATGAGGCAACGCAATGCACTGAGGCGCCGACAGAAGGTGCAAAAGGAGGAAAGGACTAGCACTAACACGGAGAATGTGACCCCTTATATAGGTGAGGACATCTATGATTACCCTCAGATCAAAGTAGATGACCTTTCTTCTTCTCCAGCTTCTTCACCAGAAAGGAGTTCAGCCAACAAAGAAGTTCTCAAAGAAAGGACATCTCCTTGTTCAGACAGTGAATCAGTGGAAAGAAAGATATACAGAGCTTACAAATGGCTTCATTATTCTTACATATATTCAGCTAGTAAAGATGGTGAATCCTCCAAAGGAGATGGAGAGAATGACGAAGGGAAACCAGGAACTAGTGGAAGGCATAGTACAGCACACTCGCTAAATAAGGAAGATGCTAGGAACTTGAGTTCAGTAGTTCCTCAAGGTTCCCCATCTCTTTCTACTGAAAGTCACAACAAAGAAACTTTAAAAGAATGTGGCTTGATAGAAAATTCTAGTAATGGTCAAGCTCATGAATGTGACAATCAGTGGCGGATGGAGGGTCAAGAAAACACATCTGAAGACACTAGCAGTGGAGGTATAGAGCATTCTTTTGAGACTAAAAAGCTCAATGGGAAAGCTAACTTCAAAGGGCTAAATAGTTGTACTGAAGAACCTTGCATTCAGACTGCAGGACTCGTGGAACAGAAAAATAGTCAGAACTGTCAACCAACTTCAAGCCATCACTCACTGGTCCCTCCCTTCTCCACTGTTGCCATCTGTAGTATGTCGGGTCACTGCTCCAGAAACCAGACTGATGAGAGTGAGGAGAGGAGCCTTGACACTTCTTGTGTTAATCACAATAATGGCCACTTGCATCTCCGCCCTTCATGCTTCAACAATGGACAGAGTTTTGGAGAGCAGGAGACTCTGACCCAAGGACTACAGGTGCACTCAAATGCTGATAATGGCAACCTTGTACAGGTGGATGTGACCTTGCACAAAGACTACTGCCTGTCTGAAATGGGCTCCAACAGCTACCATGTGAGCACAAGAGAGGATACTGCTGACTTGCATCCTACAGGCAGTGAGAGCACTCAATCTCTTGGAGGACTGAAAAGACACAGAGTGGAGTTGGAAGATGCAGATTCAGAGAGTTCATCCTTAGAAAAGAAGCTAAAAACATGATAAATGCAAATGTCTGTCGTAGTGTGCACTCTCAAAAAAAAAAAAAAAAAAAAAAAAAAGAAAAAAAAAAAGGAAAAAGAAAGTATTAAAAGCACATAGAGCTTGGGTCTGAAACATTGCGTTTGATTCTCCATTCCATTCTTCAGTGGGTCTGTTTTAGATTGCCAATGGTTCATGCTGTATAAAAATCCAACTTACTCCTTAATGAGACTGAGTCTAGTGTACCCATACAAGGTTCTGTTTAAAGTAAATCCTTATTAAGACGGTTGAATGAATTATTCTTGTGTGAACATGTGTCGTTTGTTCAGCCAGCCAACCAGGATGACTGCTTTAAGTTTTAATTGTTCTTTTAAGAAGGAATTTTTCCATACTGACACTTACTACACATTACAGGCTGAAGAATGATCAAATTAGATCACACTGGTGGTAGCTTGGGGTGTGTTTCTTATTGAGGAAAATGGGAAAGAAACCTTTCTGGGCCCTTTATTCTGCTTCAGAAACTAAAGAAATGCAACCATTAGGGAGGATATTTTCAGAACTGACTGGTAGCTTTAGAGATGATTCTTCATAAACCACTTGCTTCTGATACAGTTCAGTGACATTATTTTTATGCCAACAGAAAAGCTATAGGAAATGAGCCTCTTTCCAGTCAACTTTAGACTGTTCCCATGGTGACATTCAATTTTCTGGGTTTTTTTTAAAGAAAGGAACTGAATAACACAGTGTCATCACTATACTAAAATGTGATTGTTTGGCAGGAGAGGAGGTATTATACTGTAGGCCTCACTCTAACCAATCTATTAAAAATCAGGCACTGAAACATGTCTTTCTGTGAGATTAACACATGGAGATTCATCATCATTATTAAGAAAATGGCTCTGAGTGTTGGGATGTATCTTGACTGTGCCTTCCCCTTCCCCCGTGTGCTTACTTTTGGGAGGCAGTAGGCCAAAGAGAAAATAGTGGAAGGATGAGCAATGTAACTGATGCATGTTAACAGCAACACTTAGTAAAGTCTGAAAACTGGTGTTTTAGCCCAAAGCTCAAAACAGGTTGGCATTGGAGATCAGAGTTGGTTTTCCGCCACTGTGCTGCAAATATTTAAAACTGCAGATGGGTAGATGGATTCAAGAGAGTTGTGTGTGTAAGGGATAGCTTCAGAGAAATGTCCCCATGTGTGAGGACACCCAGGACTCCAAGTCTGGGAACTGGAGCTTGAGCAAACTGCTGTGACCCGACATGCTGTTCAGATGGATGGAGTCTGTCCTTGCCTGGGCTCTGTTTTTAATGGAGTACTTAGTGACTCCTTTCAGTTCTGTCATACTGGAATTGGCAGAATTGTACTTGGTTCCCTAGCGACAAGGTAAGAGGGGAGTCAGTGTGTGAAGGGTAAAGAAACCACCTATAAAGGACATGAAAACCATGTGCTTGTGCTTTGTGGTGCTGACAACAGAAGGCTTATTTTGACCTCAGTAATTGTCACAGGCTTTCAAGTCCAGTACTAAGGAAGGGCTGGATTATTTTAAGGAACAGATTTTTGGTTTTGATATGACTTTAGCAGTGCACTGCTCTCAGAATAATTATTTCATATGCACAGCTGCCTGGTACCTGGGGAAAGAAGGAGGATGCCCTGTTAAAACATGGTGAGAGTAAAGGAACACTTCAGAAGGGATGCTGGGAGGGGAAGGTATGGGAGGGAGAGTGAAGAACATGAGCTGAAGAATTTTCTTCCAACTACTTGGAGTAAGATACGGTATGTAGTATTTAAAAAGCATGTAAAATGGCTCAAAGGGAGTGGGATGTTTTCAAATACAAGTGAAAGTGGCAATAAGAACAAGCTGATACATTGTTACTGAAAAAAATTGTTCTTTACTGATATTTTAGATCACTTGTAGTGTTTTCCTTTGTTGTAGATACAACTTATTGTAAATGCCGGGTTTTAGCCAAAATCCTGAGGTTGCTGAGTCAAAGTTTTATTATTATTTTATTTTTTGAAAGTTCTTTACATTACAAAACTTTCTCAGCTGTCACTTGTGCCCTCTGAAGAATGCCCAGCTTGGTGGTTAATGAGCATCTCCACTCTCCTTTGACATGGTCATCTTTTTTCCTGTGTTTTTTCAAAAGACTTCTGGTCTCACTTTCTGGTTCTTTTGTTTTCCAAAGCAGAATAAAAGCTTCCTGGTTTGGTGCTAATGCTCCTCTGCAGGCTCTGGGCATAAAGGTTTGCTGTGGTTTCCCGAAAGACAGATTCCCATGCTGTCTGCATGCTTGTTATTTGTAGTTTGTGTCAAGCAGGAGGAGGAAGGTAGGCTGTGATCTTAACCTCATGTTCACAGGAGATTTTAATGCACATAAGAACTGTAGCTTCTGAATCGGTGGGTTCACCTTCTCACGTAAATAAATGTTATCATCACTAGGCAGCTGCGTTATCTAGACAAGACCCCCAAAAAAGGCAAGCAAGCAGCAGCATGTCTGCTGAAGGTGGCCACCAACGAAAAGAACTGTTCTTTGTAGGTGGCTTTGCTTTGTCACTGATCCCGTGTCTCTGCCCTCTCCCCGCTGTGCTGGGTTGTGACCATGCTGTGTGCTGGCGGTTCTGGGGCTGCCCAGTCGGAGTGTTGCTGTATGCTTGTGACAGTCACTCCCCGTTTCTGGGGAGAGAGAGTAAGCTGTTTGGTGGCAAATCTTACAAGTTTATCTGAAGAGATGTCACCTTCTCTAATTGTGCCATGTACTTAGAAATGAAAAGGTTGTATAAATACTAAACTACCTTGTCAGCCACTGTTTATTTATCATGGAACTTGTTATGGCAGGAAATTTGCTAGGCCAGGTTGTACAGTTCATAGCCAGAAATTCTTATCAGTGGGAGAGAAAAACTCTTCACTATGTCTCTTCATAACACTTTGGACAGAGATAGATTGATCTTTAAGTAAATTCTTTTTGGTGTTCCTACACTCACAAGCTATGTATTTACTTATTTCAGCTTTCTCAGTTTAAAGCATTAATGTCAAATCACCCTGTTCGAGAGACAGTCCAAGCTGACTCTTCCTCTGAAGCAGGCAAGCGTGAGGATTTTCTGGGCTGGTCTGTTAACCACTTTCAGAAATGCAGGAGGATATGTGATCTATCTAATCAAAGTTCTGCTGTGGTTTTTCCAGCTCTCAAGTGATCCTCTTACCAAAGCTGGCAAGTCTTTTCCAAGGCCAGTGGCTCAATGGAGACCACGCTTTGCTGTTGAGGAGCAGCTCTCGTGGAGACAAAGCACATGCAGAAAGATACAGCTGCCGTGAAAAGGGAAGAGCACAGGGTTTTGACCATGGGCCTATCAGTTGATTGCAGTATGTCCTGAAATCCAGCCTGTCTCATGGGAAGGACAACTTATTTCAGAAACCATCTCCAAAAACTGCATTCAACTTTTTTTTTTTTTCTCTGAAGTTTCATAATAAAGTGATTGAAACCTAGGTGCTAATCTCTGTTTATAAGCCATGTGAGTTTTTAACTAGAAAATCCCTATTCCTCAAATACTTAAGATAAATGCAGTTAGGTCTTAAGAGATCTTGTATTTTCTTGCATTGTCACATCCTAGTGAACACACAGGTCTCTTGCTCACAGTGGCCATCAGAAGCTGATGTGTCTTGGGATGCTTTCATTTGCAGTTATTTATTTTGCTCTTTGTGCACAATATCAAGGCAGGATTTTTGTTATTACTTCATTGAGTAAAAATGCTCCATGTTAGTGAGTTTTCATCTTTTTTTACAGGCAGTACTGTTGAGAGAGATACCCTTTACACCTTTTGCTTGCTCTCATTTTCACCCACTCGAATTCTCTGAATGTCTTTGCCAGACCTTGGAAGCTCAGTGCTCTGCTGTAGGGTCCACAGAGTACTGAAGAGCAGTGCAAATAGCTGCAGCAACTGAATTACTATGTGCATATGCACATAGTTCTTCAGGAATTCTTTAATAAGTGAATTCTAGCACATACATAATTTATAAAACACATCAGTGCACTCTTGCAGCTGTGTCAGGGTGCACTAATTAGCCCAGCTACTGCTATACCAGTATGAACAAGAACTGTATTTCAAATGCCTGCTGAGAAAATGGCAATCCTTTAGTGGGGAAGAAACAAAAGAATGAAAACCCCAGCAAAAAGCCCCACTGGTTATGGCAGGTGCAAGGTTTCCCAAAGTTTTTTTCATTGGTTGTGCAGGTCGAAAGCAGTGAAATCTCAAAAGAGATGATGGTGTGTTGTGCTGGAAGTCGGCAATCTGGGGTTTTTTTGGGTTTGTGTTGGGTTGGTTTTTTTTGTGCTCTGCCTGATTCAAGTCAAGGACTTGAGCTTGGGTCTCCTACCTTTCACTTGAGTGTTTGAAGACATCCTAAGCATCAGCCTATTACATTATTCAGGAGTGGGCTTTGTTCTTCTTTTGTCTGAAATGCGAAGGGAAAAGGAAATGGCAGCAGTTCCACAAAGACTAGAGAAGGGCCTTGAGGCCCAGCTCTGTTTGTTTATAGTTTGCTGAGAAAATGCTAGAGGATTCTTTCTTCTTTCTCCACCTCATGTGATCTTTGGTCCAGAGAGCACAAAGGGGATGCTGACCCAGCCTTGTATGCATCCCATTTGTTTTGAACATGGAAGAATTGTCCTTTCCAAATTGGGCAGGGTGCGTATGATTTTTATTTCATGATTTTCCTGTAGACACAGATTACCAACCTCCTGAATGAGTTCCCAAGCTAGTGAGCTGTTTGTTCTGGGATATGGCTGACAGGCTCAGCTTTTCTGTCTCATGAATATTTTTCTGTTTGGTCTTAGTCTCTAGTATCAGCCAACACCTATGCAGTGCTGGAGCTGCTGCACAGATGTAGGTTGGCATTGTTGCTGCTTTTAGAGTTACCCCTTTGAAGCCACTGCTTGCACACTGACTGTTTGGAAGTAGGTGGTGTGAATGAGTAAAAACACTTTGTATGTTCCTATAAATAAGCAAAAACTGTCTGAATTTGAACTTTTGATGGGGGACCACATCCTTCACAGCCAGACTTTCATGATCAGATGCTACAGAGTTGCTCCTTTCTACGTAGAATCTACGCCTGGGACCACATCACTATGAGCCAGTGGTCTGTAGCATTTTACTTCACAAACCACGGCTGCTTATAGCAGCATTAACAGCTGAAACCACCAGCTCCTATGTACTTACAGGGTTTACATTCTGGTCTCCTCAAAATGGTCAAACCATATGCTCTTGGGGAAAATTTTGTGTCTAAGTGTCCTGCTTCCGGAACAAAGACTAAAAGAGTCAAGCTCTTCTTTTCTGAAACAAAACTTGCTTCAAGGAAATCCTGATGCAAGTTTTTAAAGCTCTTTGGCTTTAACTCAGCATTTAAGGTTGAATACTCATGAGATACATTCTGAACCCTTTAAAGTGTGGATATACGGCAGAAAGAGAAACAGCAGGAGCTTCAGAACTGAATTCTGTCAGGGAAGGGAAAACAAATTGAAATGTATTTAAAAGCAAGCAAACAAAAAAGCCTCAATACCCAAAATACCAATTAGGTTCTGTATAGAAGTTCATCCTCTGGTTCCAAACCTGGCTCCTAGAAGCCTCCTCCGCAGTCTGTTACCAGAAGCGACTCACTGGGCTTGAGCTGGGACAGCTGAAGGTCAGTGAGAAGCCACAGCTCACAGCACCCTGTGAACGGGCCGACCGCGGGTGCATGACCCAGTTGCTCCTTCGGTCTGCAGCCTGCAGGGAACGAAACAAAGGATTGTCAGCAGCAAGGTTGCCCCTGACTCTGACCAGCTGATTCTGCCTCTTTGTACAGTGCTTTGGTTTAGCTTCATATTACCTGAGACGTGCTAAAGAAAGTGCCCTAGAGGAAAGCACTTCAGGTTTAGTTTATGTTTGCCTTTGGACCTTGGAGGGAAGTTGTGGGGCTTCATGTCAGGGGGATCTTTATGTGGCCTGTTAAAATGAGGAAACTAATGCATCTGTTCAGGGGGAACAGAGAAATCCAAGGCAAGGGCCTCCTCTAACTTGCTCTTCTCCTTCCTGAGGTTTCTACGTCTCCTGGAAGAGCCTTGTATCTTTTTCTTCCCTCTAGGATCTAGAGAGATCCACAGTGTTGGGTGCCTAAGAAAGCAAAACCAAAACTGTCCCCAGTTCAGGATGTTGCAATACTCTGCTTCTGTGACATTTCCAGTATATTGCAGCCAGATCTGGCATTTCCTGGCTTGGATTATATCGTTGAATACAATTTTCTCCAAAGCATGAGAAAAGTCTACTTCCCACCTATTTAAGCTTTAGAGGGAGAGAAAGGAAAAATGATCTGAGCTTTAGCAGTCTTGGAGTGAAAGGAAGTATGTGCTTTGAGCTGGTTATAAGCCCTCTTTAAACTCTCGGTATTCCCAAGGTTTGCCTTTCACACACGCTGACTCTGTCATGCAATGCACTTACCTGCACGCAGGGACAACAACAGCAGCTGTCCTGTATTTCCTTTAATTCAGAATGAGAACTGAGGGTTGATTCAGCATGTCTGATGGGGCAGATCTCTAATCTTTCCATAAAGAAGATTTTTTATATATATATATATATATATATATATTTTTAGCTCATGTTTCTGATGATGTGGAAGACTGATTTTTAAGCTGGGAAAGTCAGTAGCAAAGTTTTGAATTCCTAAATGGCTGGCTGACTAGGGTAATCTATCTGAGGAACACTGGAAGCAATTTACAGCCTTAGATGGAGATTTTTATTTACTTACACATACTTTTAAAGCTACAACTTTTGCAGTTTGTCACCCAACACGAGGGCTCTTCACCTTTCATCTCCTGTATTTGGCCAGGAAGGGTGTACCTTCTCATTCCCTCCACTAATGATGCAGTTGCAGAAGATACAGATCTTTTGTGGCCCAACTTTTCAGCAGTTAATGAACATGTTGGGACAGTAGATCACCTTGCTAGAGACACACAAACTGCAGCAAACAGCAGGAGCAATGGCTCATTAATCACATCGCTATGCTATTAAGTTGAAAATCTGCACAAACAGACTGAAACCTTCCAATGAGTGACACATCTTGAGGTCTTCTGCTGCTGGGCCTGAAATGCCTCTGATGTTTCTACAGTTTTATGCTGTAGTTTCCAAAGTCCGTGTTTGTTTCCAGCCCAAGGGCAAGTCTACTTCAGTCTTACTCTTGCCAGATGAAAATTATTATAGAACTTAAAGTCAGTATATTGCTTAGCTGATTACATTTGTGAAGCTTAAACCAAATGAAATCCTCAGCTGATCATACTATACAACAATTATACTGTCTAAAAGGAAGGATTTAATCAGTATAGAGCTGGAAAAAATACCCAAAACATTTAAAACAGCAAACTCCAAGTAAAAAGGAGGCTGGTGGTTTCATGAGCAGCTGAGATCTGCTAGCATGGAACTGCTGCAGAGGGGAAACCTCCAGGATGGAAGCAGGCAGTGTGTGCTGCCGGGCTTCCCGTGGGAACCAGTTCAACTTCCAAAGCTGGTGGAAAGGTGATGGGTTTCTCCTGGGTTAGCATGCTTGTTCACCCACAAGGAAAACCCCAGAAGGAGGAGCAGGAGTGTTTGGTGGGAGCCAGGCTGAGAGGGGGGTGTTCTGCCTCCTGTCATCAGTGGGAAGGGGAGAGACTCTTCCACAGATGTGTTGCCCTATGGAGGAGTGATTCACTGGGGAGGGGAGTCACTGGGACTCCCCTCCCTCACTGGTACCACTTGGTAAGCACCCTTGCTTTTGGTTTCAGGATGGGAAAACCCCATTTCAGTGCTGCCGGTAGCAGCATGTAATGCAGCTGCCAGGGTAGCTGTGGCTTCTTTTCCTCCAGCCCTGACTTAAAATGGTTTTAGGACTTTTCCCTAGAAAGTCCAAAAGCCACACCAAGAGAGCTGGGGAGTGGTGGTTTGCAAATGAGCTTGGGTTCAGGGGCAGTAAATGCAGTAATAAAATACATATTTATAATTAGCAAACAGTGAAAAGGGGAAGTTCACCGCAATAAATACGAATTAGAAATGAGGAAATATGGGCAAGTAATGATGGAAACAAAGATCCTAAGGGGAAAAAAATTGAATAAAGGACAGGAAAGTGTGTTCAGTTAAATCCAGATCAGAAGGAACCTGTTGTTTGTCCAGGATTGGCTGAAGATGCAGTTTGCCTGCAGTAACATAGGGTGGGCAGCAGTGTGCAGCGGGTATTTGGGACCCCAGGGTGAGATGCCCCTGGCACAGGAAGCCAGTAAGCAGTTCCTGTTCTTGCTGAGTTTCTTCAAACCACCAGGAGCAGATAATTTGCGCTTGGGAGTTTTCAGCTAACCACACAGAGATCTCTGAACTGCTAATATAGTGGAGGGTTTTATTAATAAGCTTTGGAGCTCTGGGGGACTGGGAAGCAGCCGTGGAAACGGAATGACCTAATTCCAGTCCTGTTGGCTCACTTTCAGCACTGCTAGAAAGATGGAAGGCTTGATATGGGACAAGAACTAAAAAAAGAAGAAAGAAAATATCATCGTGGCTAATTAATAGTGCAAACTGATAGGGAATGGCATAGAAAACGAACTGTGAGCTAAGCAGATTTTATGAGATTTCAAGTTCAGCTGATAAATGCAGAAGTTGCAATAATGCTTGGGCTTCTGGAGAGGTGTTTTTGGTGTTGAAAGGACTCAGCATTATCTATTAAACCAGAGCAATGTGCGTTCAGAACTGACCAACATTAACCCCAAGCAGGGAATTATTAGAGACACTTTTAGTGAACAACAGAGCCTGAAATGGGTACTGATATATCTATTAATATCTTTATTAGTAGTTGAGCAATGCACGTAAGCGTGACTATGTCCTTTGCAGCCTGTATTACAAGGAAGAAAGGTATGCAGTGAGAAGGACTGGGCTCTGTAGCCTGTCGTGCTGAACAGCCCATGTCACCTGTGGCACCCCAGATCATCTTGGCACCCATGAGTCCATACGAGATCTGAGCAGAAGACGTGGATGTTCCTATATACCACTTAGACACAGCCCAAGAGCATCACCTGAGAAAGCAGCACTGGGGCGGTGAACCAATGCTGAACACCCAGAGGTGCCGTCATCAGCCGGGCTCAGCCTTGCAAAGGTTTGCTCTCATTAGTCCTGACCCTCCAGTGACAGCCATCACCACACGTAGATCCCATGATATCTCACAGGGCTGCTGGGGTGGCTCCTCTGGCCATTGCCCTCCTGCCCAGGCTGGGTGTGAGGGCAAGGTGGAGGAATGGACCACGCTTGAGGCATTGTGCCAGAGGTTGTGTCCTGGCTGAGGCTCCCCAGGACCCTGCCTCATTTGAGGGAACTGAATGCAGCACAGGCTTCAGCCCTTCAGAGAGTAGGGAAAAGTGGAAAAAATGTTTTACATATTCAATTGACTCGGGTTGTTTTCATTTACCTGTATATGTTTACATGTAGCTATATGTTTATGCACACACATGCCCCTCTCTTCAAGCATGCTTGCTGTGGCAGAGGCGGTTAAACCCCAAAGCTGCTGCCCAGAGCAGAGAGACAAGAGCAGAGCCATCCTCGCGTGCTAAACTGAAGCGTATGGAAAAGCTTTACTACTGTGCTTACACGCTATCTCACAGGGTGCAGGAACCCCTATCTGTTACATCCCAGACATGATATAAGGATCTGGTATTCGGAAGGCTTGGCCTGTCAAAGACTAAATAGCTGATTTGTACAATGCCGTAGTGACTCTTGAGGCAGCACAAATGGGAGCAGCCTCTTGGTGTGTTGGGCATGACTGATGAAGGGAAAACAGGGCTGATGCTGGCAAAGGACAGCACCTTTAACACTGAAGAACCTGGATATTGCTTGTTTACCAGGGACCAAATAAGTGCTCATTTAGGCCAAACCTGGGCCTATTTCTTGAGAAAAAGAATAGCTGCTAGATAAATCCCAAGGCTTTTTCTCTTTGTGCTCACCTACTGCTTGTGCCAGCTTCTTAACGGGCTTCTGCAAGAGGAAAGGTGTGAGTCCTGAGATGGCCCTGGCTGCTGGGAGCTGCTTATGGAAACACTATGCTTCACTTCACCACATCTTCTGACTTTTAGGGGAAAAGCATGTCCAGCCCATCATGCCAATAGGCCATAGGGATCTTCTTTCCTTAGCAAAGCGGTGCGGGGACATGCAGGCAGCACAGGGCTGGGGATGAGCTAGTGGAGTAAGCACAGACATCAACCATGGATCTCATGTCGTGGTTAGAATAAGCATGGGAAGGGGAAACGTAGACCTGAGGGACTTGGGTGTGGGAAGGAAAAGGCCAGAAAAGTAGGAACTTGTATGGTTGAGGGGTGTAAAACAGGCAACTCGATGTTACTTTTTCCTAACATCTTCTAGGATAATTAAATGTAACCAGACTCCAAGCAGTTTCAATGATTTGTGCATTTAATTGCCGTGCCGTTGATCACCTTGGCTGCTGCAGCACAAGTCAAACCTGGGGGTTTCTCACAAAGAGAAAACTTTGCTTGCAGCGCTGTGGCTGGGTGGCTTCACGATGCTGACTCTTCTGTGGCTGTACCATGGAGATGTTAGTAGTACAGACATTTGTCCCTGTAAATCTTGTATTAAACAGCCTAGTTTCCTGCTGGAAGTTAATGGTGCAATGCATAATGCTCTGCAGAGATGAACCTGCACCTGCCTGATGTACTGGAAAGGCAAGCAGAGAGAGGAATTCCTGAAAAAGCATTTCAAGTGTCATTTCAGGTAACAAGGCTGCGTGCATCTATCAGAAGCTACATTAAGCCCACACATACCATTCCTAAGGTACTGTAGCTGGCTGGTTTAGTTGCCTGCTTTTTAGATTAATGTGAAAGCCATATTTGCTCTGCGTACAAAGACAAAAGCCCTTTTCGGCCCATTTTTTTACTAAGGCAGGTTGTGATTCTTCTCTATTGTGGTTTCATTCCACTGTTCCCCCACCCCGTGTGCTGCTCAGCCCATGCTCTGCCAAGTGGGCAGCTGGAGCACCCTGCCAGAGGGCAACAGGAGTTTTTGCCCAGTGCCATTGCCCGGCAAGGCGAAGAGACCGATAATAGTGCAAATTTGATCATAACATCATAGAATCCTGTCGCTGAGGGGCCACTTGGAGCACTGCACTGAGACCATGCCATTTCTTGTTAGTCTAATCTTTAATTGATGTTTTCAGATCTATGAACACGGACAGATCTCTGGAGAATAATCCATGGGAGTGTCCGGTTCTATATTGTGACAGACCAAGGAAGGATGAGAGATACAGATATGTTGACTGTAGAATCTGTTCTGTGTTAATACTTCCACGGTAGCATTCAGACTCTTTAAGAAATAGTAAACTAATTGACTAAACAGTTGTGGTGATGTTCACTAAGTTTATTATGCACTTTGTTATTGGTTCATCTCTGAACAGTAGCAGCTTCAGATTTTTCTCCAAAAACTTGGATTTTGTTTAAGGTGGTACTTGATTTAAATTTCCTTCTCATGAAAAGTATGATGGGGAAGCTGATTTAATCAGTCAGAGAATTCACCATTGTATAAACAGAGGAAGAGGCTGAATTAGCATTAGTGAGACATCTATGAATGTTTCTGGAGAAATTTTATTACTTTACCTTAAAGAGCTGACTCTGGGGCTTGGCTTTTTCTCTTTTGTTCTGTAACATTTCCTGGTGGAGCGCTTCATGATGAATAATATCTCAGTTGTTCTTCTTGTCTTAAATAAATCTAATTATTTTTTTTTTTTCATGCAGGAAATGGAATCAAATTATAGGTACCACTCATTTATCCTTTTGTAACTCATGTAATATTAACAGGACAACGTCCTGCTGGTGAAGAAAGCAACATGCTTGGCCCTGGGCAGTCAGTAGAAGATGATGGAAGTATCTGATCAAATTACTCAGCCTCCCAAAGAAATAATTTTTGGATGATGATGATAATTACCTGCTTCTTGCCTTGTTCTGTCCAGGTTGCTCCTCACCATGGAAGATCACCATGGCGGAGGAGTGATGCTGGATGGGGGGATATGGCTGTGCTGAGCAGGAGGATGCCACTGAGGCAGTGGGCTGGGATAACCCGTCAAAGTAAGTACTTGGTAATCTCATACGTATCTTGGATTCTTCTATAGGGCTTAAAGCATGTCATCACATACATCTTGAATTATATATGAATAGCTGACTGGACATAGCATATCTCTGTAACCACAGTGTTATCCATCTGCCTAAAAGCTGTCAGCTCTGCCAGATGGGAAATGTCTGCTCCCACACAGCCCATCTGTGGTCTGTGTCTTCCTTCTGTGTCAGAGATTCCAGCTGCTGCCAAACTGGGGTGGCCTCCATCCCAGCAGGGGAGCTGGCCCTGCTGTAGGAGGAGGAAAAACCCAAGTATGAGCATCCCATGGGGGAGAAAGGGCTCCCGTCCTCCCTCCTGCCCTGGCCAGCCTCCCTCTGTGTTTAGTAACATGCTTGCCCTGGGTGCAGGCAGCACCCCCAGAGCAGCAGGGAGCTGTGGCATGGTGGGTCTTGGATCACTGCGGTCACAGGTAGCTGGGGAGGATGACTCCTGGCTCCCCCCATCTCTGGGACTTGCAAGGGGCAGCTGCTTGTGCCTTTATGCAGCTCCGGTAGTTAAAGTGGAGAGAGATGCGGACCGCCAGCATGGTGGATCAGTAGCAGGAGGGGTGTACCAACACCAGCCCGTGCGCAACGCTGGATGAGCAGTGACGGTCCTCTCCTTCCCTTGGGCAGGCAGGACAGAGGCTCCTGCCCCCAACACGTGCGCTGGCATTCATGCAGGTGCTGTCCTGTGTGGAGGGAGCCCCTTTCAGCCCAGGCACTTTGCAGCCTGCATGCCACAGTGCCGTCCACCACGGCCAACTGGGAGGTAAAGGGCTCTGCTCTCAGGTTGGAGCACACAGTCTCTCTTGGGAAATAAAACATCACTGGTCAAGTGTTGAGCCTGGGGACCTTAAAAGTGGGTTTGTGGTGAAGCAAGGCAAGGATGGCCCTCGTCTCATGGAGATGGACTCTGGGCAACAAATGTGGGCACAGTCCAAGCCCCTCTCCTCACCTGCCTGCTGTGGACACAGTTAAAAAACACTGAACAGAGATCCCCTCTCCCTTTATTCCTTGTGAAAAGCTGCTAGCAGGTCCATAAAGTATATGTGCAGGACAAGGGCTGCCCAAACTACCTGCAAGGCTGGTGTCCTCAGCCATGCAGACTGACCCCAGCTCCATGCAGGGTCGGGCAGAGCAGGGTGCCAGCAGACAGGCTCAGCACCCCCTTCCCGAGCCAGGGGCTTTTCTTTCCTACTCCCTAGCCCTGGGGAACTGGCCCAGTCTGACCCCAGGTCTCTGTTTATTTCAAGTTTTATAGCTTTAGAAAGATTCCTATCTGATGATCTAGACCTGCTTACACCCTGTGTAGTAACATTCCACCAGCACTAAACAATATTTCAGAGACTAAACTTGCTGTCTGAGTTTAGAAGCTCTTCACCGTTATGGGAGAAGATCTCTTAAAACCTCTCTCAAATACTTGTCTTTTGAATCATGTCCAGAAAATTACATGATGTGGACTTTTTGACTAGATGAGTGTGAAAGCCACTGCCTGTTTCCCTGGCCCTCTTCTCTACATGGGACTAAACCCTCTACCCATGTCCCTGGAAGCCCTGGAAAGGCTGAATGATGGTGGTAGTGACAAGGTTTTGAGGTTTTGTGAGTTATAGACCTGCAAGGAAACCAGTTAAAGGTAGCTCTACAGATCTGCTAAGAAAAGGGAGGGAATGTGTCTTTCTGGAGCCAGCTCCTGTGGTTGTTCCCATCTGTGACTGGTTATGCGGGTGCTTTGGTGTCACACCTCAGCCTCTGCTGGACAAATGTCTACAGTGCTGGGTTAAGAAGGATCTTGCCTTCAACAAGAGAGGAAAGAATGAAAAGTCTGGGAGTGGTAACCTTGGCAAGAAGATTGAACACAGTGTAATTCACGGTAGCTTGAGCTTCAGTGTTATGAGATTCTGGAAACCAAACAAAAGGCCAAGACTGACTCAAGGTACGTGACAGTCTCATGTCTGTCTGACCACATGGTTCTCCACTTCCCTCTGAACCGCCTCACTGGGGCCGCTGCCAGACGAGGTAGACCTCAGGCTTCAATCAGCATGGCAATTCCCTTGTCTCTTCTGCTAATTGTTTTCCACAACTCTCCTACCTCCCTGGCTGTCAGCCTTATCAAAGAGGACAGGCTGGATAGGCTGAAGTGGCAGAGCACCCGCTCCCCAGCTGCTGGTCCTCCCCCACCTCTGCTGTCGTGGCTCCTCGGTGAGCTGGTGTGAAGGAAGTTTGAACTTGGGCAGTTCCCTAGCTAAGAGGAAAATGTCTTTCTCTACCACCAGCTCTGACATCTCTTGTCAGGAGCAATTTAAAGTTCCCAAGATCACAACAAACCCACTTCCCCAAACCTGAACTGCAGCCCTGTTTCACATGATCTGATGCAGGGGTGAGTCCCAGGGGATGGGCCTGGGGCAGCGTGTGCCCCGTGAGGTGGGTGCACGGCCACTGCTCCCACAGCCCCCCTGCAGGAGGGCAGGCAGCCATGTCCCTCCGCGCTGCCCGTGCCCTGGCTGTGGGCGAGCTGCCAGCTGGTTCCTCAGTCTCCCTCTCTGGAAAGGGAGCGAGGAAACCACAGAGGCTTTCTGTGACCTGCGCCTGAAAGCTTTTTCCCTATCTGACGTTGCATTCTAATAGGATTTGGCTGGTCGGTACCAGCTAGTGTGCATGGGGTGAGAGCATTTTAAAATGGGTGTTGAAAACTCTTTTGTGGAGAATTTCCAGCCTGCTTATTGCTCCAGGTGGGAGAAGCCTGGAAGAAAGCCACATACATGCAACAGTCTAGACATGTTTGATTTCTTTTTGGAATTAAAGAACAGAAGTCCCATAATAACCTTTTTTTTTTTTTTTCAGCATTCATACAAGTAGCCAATATAAACAATTCTCTCATTGCCCTGAAATTTGGAGTCGCTCACAGGATGAAGCAGTGACCTACTGAACCTCTGGGAAGAGTAATATTAGCCTCCGTCTGGTCTGCTGCCTTCTTGGCTTGGGTCTGGCGACCGCAGCCCAGCTGCCCCGAGGAGCAGCATGGGCACTTGGGTGTGGTGTGTCTCCAGCGTGCTTGTGGGGCTGCTGGTCCCATAAAAGGAGAAGAGATGTACATACAATGAGATTGCTGAAGTTGAGGACACCCCCGCTGCATTTAGGCACCTAACAAACTGGCCACTTCTCAGATGCCGCAGGTTCCCCAGCTCTGCTTCAATCTACATGGAGGAATAATCTACCAAGGACTAATCCTGGGATCGGTGACTGGCATTACATCCCATGAAAGCGTTGACCACAGAGAACATTTTTCCATCACACCCAAGAGCTGTTGCTCAAGATGGATTTTAAAGTGCCTACAGACACATGTTCATGATAGCAAGCCTCCAGGCTGACTCGCAGGCAGATGACTGCTACTTAGACCAAGGTCACTACTGAGGTCGCCAGCACCCTCGCTGCAGACTGTTTTTCATGCAGAAGTGATAGATTTTCTTATCACAAAATGAAATATTAGGATAAGCATCAAGGAGGCCAGATAAGTAATACACTCGCTCTCGAGTGAGGATCAGGGCTGCTGGTTTCTTGCACATTGGTGGTGCTGCTCCCTCAGGCTTCCCTAAGCCTTCTTGCCACCATGTTGTTGCCTGGATTAGTGCTGCTGTTACTTCTTCAGCTTTTATTTATACAATTGGATTTTTCTTTTCCGGGTTTTCTATGCCTTGAACTTTGGTTCTCCCTGCACCCTCAACCATGGTTGCAATTGCATTGAAGAGACACAACAGAGGAAAACACAGAGCAGCTGCCCATATATCCTGCTTGGCTTCAAGTGCAGTGGAGATGACACCTGACAGGTTGAACTCCTGAGCATGGAAATGGCTCAAAAAAGGCCAAAAACATATTGAGCAAAAAGATCTACTTAGGAATCAGTCTCCCTGACAGCACAGGGAATGCCAATGGGTTTACGTATGCTGTATAAACCGCTCTGTGCAATTAGAAGACTTATTTTTGATGAGCAATTACAATAGCTAAGAATGGGGTGTCCGTATCTTCCCTATAGTGGTAGGATGAGTGTGGGGGATGTAACTCCTAAATGGGGTGAAGGGATTGTTGCCTTTCAGCTAAACTCTTGTCCTTGCCTCTTAGGACTTCTAGATAAAGAATAGGCCTTTGGATCTAATCAGGGCTTAGAGAAGCAGCCAGGCTGATAATGTTTCAAGGCTTTCAAGGCCTTTGGATTAATTTTGGTCTAATCCCTGTATAGTTGATTTTCCAAAGCCCTTTTGCAGGCTCTGTTCTTCCTCGCGTCCCACCTCAGGCGCATGCGGTGCTGGTGGGTAACCTTGCAGAGGTGCTGCATCCACCACAAGCGCCTGGGTTGATCAACTGCCTTGTGCTCTTTGGGCTCAGCAAGGCAACTTGGGGTCCCCTGGCCCTAAGGTGCAACCCCAAAACAAGCAGTTACTGCTGTTATCATGGCTGAAAATTCCTTGAGTATCTCTCACTGAACTTCATTTCCTGCCTTGCTCTGGCAAAGCTCCCTGTTTCCATGGCGACAATTTATTCCTTTAAATAGTTCACATTCAAGAACAATATCATGGGTCCTTCTCTGTTGTTGGTTTAATTAAAAATAACCAACTCTTCTCCTGGCGTCAGTCTTGGCTGAAGCAGTTGGAGTTGGACACTAGCCTCCAGCCTCTCTGATCCACCCTCACTCCCACCCAGAGATGACCCTCCTGCCTCCCCAGCGCTTGGTGCAACCCCCAAGGTCTGTCCTTGGCCCTTCCTGACCTGCCCTACTTAGAAAGCTCACACAGGCAGATCTGGAAGGAAAACGCAGAGAGGAGGAAAGGAGGGACCGGCTGAGCTCTCTCAGCACTACGCAGCCCGACGTCCATCCAGCAGTGGAAGAGGAGCCCAACGCCCTCCGCGGCTCTGCCCTTGAGCTTTCCTTGGCGTGAGCAGGGAGGCTTGTGAGAAATAGGAAGCCTTGTGAGAGCAGAATGGCCCACGATGAAATGGTCTATAGTGCATCACTCATCGTTGCAGTCTGGATGTTCAAATAAGCTGTCAAGAAGGGAGCCTTTCCCCTCCTCCTCAGTCCTTGGTTTCTGAACCAGATTTTTTTTCTATGAGTGGAACAAGGACTTCTAACCTGAAAACTGAAAAAAAAGAAAAGAAAAAAGAAAGAGAATTAAAAGTCTGAACTTATTTGGTATATTCTGAAGTGACCATTTTATTGCACTAGATGTGGACAGGCATACAATAGGGACAGTTTGGTGTTTCTTGGGACACTTACTTCTTGCTTTGCATAAAGATGGAGACAGAGCATCTGGTTTCTCTGTTTCATGTTAAATGCCAATGCTTATTTTGTTAATACATTTACTTCTGATTTTCTTCACACATAGTAAAAAAGGAACACTTTGGGGTTCTTCTCAATAGAAGCACATTAGCATGATTGTTTTTCAGGCACCAGTAGCAGACATGTGCTCAAGCCTGGAGCTCAACCATCAGCTAGGAGAGCTGACTCTGGGGAAAGTGAATTCCCATCTATGAAAAAAATTCCCAATTCACTGCAGAAATTTTCTGACTTGTTGCATTAACTGCAGCCAGCACTGGCTTAGGCTGGGAATGGGACAAAAATCTATCTACAAAAAATATATAGTACAAAAAAGTGTATAATATAGCCTTCCAAATGCTTTTTACTCAGGCACAAAAAACAGCTTCCCAGAAACTCCAGGTTGCCAGCTAATCCAGAAGAGCAAGTACCAGATATATTTCCTTCTGCAATACTCAGACTGTGAAATCTTTTAAAGCAGTTGCAGCACCTTTCCAATGAGCAGTGAAACTCGTCCTTATAAGGTGGGAAAGCTCCATGTTCTGCTGTTAGAAGACTGGAATGTGAGCACGGCAAGGATTGCTTCACATGAGCTCCTTATCTGAGAGATTGGTGATAAAACTGAAGAAGTTAATGTGACACAGGAAGAATTTCTCCCTTATCTAAAGGAAGCCGGAGATGTGCAAGTCAGAGGTACTACACGCAGGATGAGTTAGGAAGAAATGATGTAAAGGGGCCAGACAGTTTGGAAATCTGCCTGCTTGCTTGAGTGTGTCCTATTTTGTGCTTCGGAGGATTGTAGTGACATCAATACAACATCAATTTTAGAAACACTTGACTGGAAGATTGAATCTGTCACCTGTAGGGCAAAACAACAAAGTCCAAAGTCCTTAGGGCCCTCAAAATATTTCAGCCCTATTTTTGACCTCTCTGTGAATTGGGAGAAAGCGAAGAAGGATTTTAACGTAAGCCTTTCAATCTATTGGTTATTTGTCATTTCCCTCAGGCAATTTTTCCTTAAAGTAGCAGCTTCTGTGTCTCTTAAAATACAGTGGGGGAAGACGCTTTGCTATCAAAATGGTTCATTTGCCTCTTACCAGACACCCACAAAGTTTGCCAGAAGAGTTTTTTCAATCATTTAAACCTTTGTTTTAAGATGGCTTGTTTTCTTTACAAGCAAAGAGGAAAGTGCTACTTCTTGCTATAGAATATAGGCATGCCAAGTGTTAAATTCCAGCTATTTCCTCTGTACCCTTTTCAAAGCCTGGCTAGAATGTCTTTGCACAGTTGCAAGAAGCCTGTGTGGTCCTCAGCTTCTTCCAACACGTCACTTTACAGTGTCTCTCTGCATGCCCTCTGCTTAATCTTCCTATCAAAACCTTTCTGCTTACATCCTTTGTGCCCCTGCTTCTGCATATTTCCCATTTAACTCTTCACTGTGGGGTGGGGCAAGGGTGGTGGGCAGCCCCATCTGTCACCAGCCCCTTTCCCTGCCAATCCACCAGCAGGACACATGGCCACCAGTCTTGCACCAGCGGGAGGTGTCGTCCACCTTTTGGGCATTCAGGGGAGAGACCCGGGTGTTATTTATGACACTGAGGGCAAGAAACTTCCTTTTGAAGAGAACAGATGTTTTCTGCATAATTGTAAGTTTCCACGCAGGAGACAGGACATGATTCCTAAAACCAGACAGACGCAAACACTGCTGTTCCCCACTGGGAGCACATTAAATGATGGCCCCAATATGTCCTTTCTCCTCCCTTTCTCTGGCTCTTTACAGCCTCTCCCCCACATACTTCCTTTCACCTGGTCTCAGTACTTGGCCAAAATGCTGCTTAGCCCACCCAGCACTGCATGATGGAGACCCAGACTTCACACCTTCCCTTCCCCGCTCCATGGACTCCAGCAGAGCAGTTACGAGGCACCGGACTTCTGGTGAAACCAGAGGGCTGCGAGGGAAGGACCACAGCTCACCTGGTGCCTGGGCAGCACAGACCCAGCACTCTCTCTGGCCAGGAGATCTTCAAGACAAAACCCAGGTACCACAAGAAGAAGTCACCAGCAGTATTTAGTTGTGGTGCTGTGAGGCCATGCTATGGCAGATACTGTCTTTCAGACATGGTTTTTTATCAAAAGACCTTGTCCTTCATAAGTAGCTCAGAGCATGTTTTTGAAAGAATAGCCCAGGGTTATTTTTATCAAACACAATGTGACCACTAGAAGTAGCATAATGGGGCTCAGCATGACTTGCTTTTTTCCAGAACAATGCTCATTGTTCTGGTGGAGCTAAGGACAGTTTGGGCTCTTACCAATTGCCATTTTTACATAAACTAGGGGGAAAAATGAAACAGAACCTGACTCTTTAGCTGGGCAGAGCTGCAGTGGTTTCTGCATTGCTAGTGTGATGAAAATGTGGTAAAAACACAGTCCAGTCTCTCAAGACAGCAGGTAGGATGAATAAGAGAGTGTTAGTGGAACCAGGCTTTTTTGGCCCGAGTAACCTGATCAAAACTGGCCCTGCTCTGAGTTGGTAGTTAGACCAGATGTCCTCTGGGGGTCCCTTCCAACCTGAATTACCTGATGGTACTCAAGAATAACAGACTCCTACTGCTCTGCAGAAAAATTTGTCCTGATTTTTCACAGACAACGTTAAACCAGAATGAGATTCAAGCTCCTAATGTCTTTTTACATGATAAGCCCAGGACACGATGTGGTTTTCTGTGGTTTTGTTTTTAAGCAAAAGCCGTGGAAGCACCCAGGGCTTCCCCTGGTGCAGAGCTTCTCACCAGCCAGTCCCTCCCGCCTGGTGGCCCATGCCTGTGCATGTCCTCCCTGAGGGCAACACCCTGCAGCGGTGCCCTCTTTCCAAGCTTCCCCATTGGAGCTGGAAGGAGCGAGAGAGACGTGTCTGTAGCTAGAGATTAAAATGCAAGACTTGAATTTTTCTCAGCAGGACCAAGTGTAGAGCAAATGCTGCTTCTGTTCTTCCAGCAGAGGTGGAAGGCAGATACTGGCCTTGTTCCTTCTTCAGAGCATTCATCCCAGGCTTATCTGAAAATAGAGACCTATGCTGGGACCAGGCTGCCCTGAATGCCATCTTGTGCCTAATAAAAGGGGATGGTGCAAATCTGAGAGGGCGCTAGCACACACGGCAGCATGGGGCCGTGCCCAGGGGACACCACAGTCCTTGCTTTGAAACATCCGCATCAACGGTGGCCATGGAGGGCTGGGGGTCCCTGGGCTGCTTGTGCGGGCAGAGACCAGAGAGACACAGACCTGCTGTCAGGAGGGACAAGTTCGCTGCAAGGGGGTTGGTACCCCTGCTGAACCAGGCTGGAGAATGGTGGAGGGAATTTTTCAGCCATTCGCACCCATCTCTAAGTTCTCCCACTAATGCTCTGGCAGAGCTGAAGTCTATTGATGTTTAAGAAGCTCTTGGAGCTGGTTTCTTCTCTCTGGGTGTTCTAGATGTATGCAATATGCTGTGACTATGCTCCCAGAAACCTGTCGGATAGGCTGAATTTTGTAAATATAAATGCTAAGTCACAGATAAATGAACAAAGCAGATAAGTGGGTCCAAGAGAAAATGATACTGAAAGCCAAGGTGGGCCTCTTCTGTAGGCCTTCTCTCTTTATTTAGGAATCAGGAAGATGCCAGCACTCAGTCCTGTTCAAGGCAATGGTAGTTTTGCTATTGGGCATGCACAGTTTGGACTGGGCCCAGACTCTCTTTCTCCATCTCTCTTTTTTTTTAATTGCTCTTTCCATAATTACCGCTATTGTTGTGTGCAGTTTGGTTTTTTTTTTTCCCTTGTGAAAGTTTTTATTACTTGAGTGCAAAATCTATGATGCAAATGGGAGTCACTCCCAGAGTGTGCCCAAGGGCTGGGGTGCAACTACCCTGAGATGGGTTGTGCTGCAAAATAAGAAGGGTCGGGGGACTCTTTCCAGACCAGTTGGCATTGGTGAAGATGTTGTGCCATCGCTGTGCTGCAAAAGAAGCACAAGCGCTGCCAGCTTTGGTCGTGCCCCAAAAGAACCTCCATAGTTTGGCTGGGATTCGCCTCTCCTCTGTGGTGGTCATACAGGAGGGGTTGGGCTTTCTCCAGTTTTGGGTTTTCTCTATGTGAAAGATCTGGGCAAAGAAGGAAACTGGTCCTGGAGAGGAAACTCAGCAATTGCACGGTGCTGACAAATGTCCAGGGAAAACAAACCACAAAAGCATGGAGAAAATGGGGAGTCTTGTGCCCTCTGCTTTGTTTTTTACTTGTAGGGATCTCAGGTGTCAGGCACAAAGAGACCAAACA
Source organism: Athene cunicularia (assembly GCF_003259725.1). Classification (NCBI taxonomy): domain Eukaryota; kingdom Metazoa; phylum Chordata; class Aves; order Strigiformes; family Strigidae; genus Athene; species Athene cunicularia. The sequence goes on along the minus strand of NW_020799101.1, from coordinate 37,056,895 downwards.
TCTGCAGTGATACTAAATTTACATTTTATTTTTAGCTAAAGCAATGTAACTTATGGCTAATTTGCTGGTTTAAGAAAACAGAATCAGAGAGGAGTGAGGTTATTTATGTGTTTCACTGAGACCCACACAGCCTGTTCCAGCAGATCCACAGTCCCAGCCTAAGCCCCTGGGCGGAGGGGATGTGAGTGTAGATGCCACCATGCTTGGGAGCTGCAGTCAGCTCTACTATTAGCAGCCACTATGTGAGCATGTTATAAAGTGATATTCCTGTAACCTTAAGCTCATATATTCTCTGCTTTCCTCTCACTCGAGTCAAGAAATTGTGCTAAACTGAACTTAGCACAAGGTAAGCCTGGGTAGATTCCAAAATCTGAAATAGAGCCTTGCTTGAGACAAGTGATAGAGAAGTATTTATATTTGTTTTCTACTATTTGCTTGTCATTCAAAGAATGGCGACTTAGGAATCCAGAGGGATGGAGAGGGATGTTTGGTTACTTGTTTGCCTTAGCAGAAAATAGTCCTTGAATAAAGAGCCTGGAAATATGATTAATCCCAAAGCTGTATGTTTCAGAAATTATGAGTATGTGGAACAGGGTCTATGCACAGACTTATGATGGAAATTGTTTCCCAGCTTTGTCTGCCAAGAATCACAGGGTGCCCCAACGAGGTGCTGTCAGGACAGAACTTAACCAGAACTCCTCAGCAAAATCCCTTCATCAAGCAAATTTGTATTGGTGTAGTGCTAGGGCTGAATTTGGCACTGCCTTGGCAGAGGTTTGCAAATGGATAATTTGCATGCAAGTTCCCTTAGGTTCTTAGTCAAATATTCACACTTTTTTGTTTTCAATTTCCATTATCCTTCAGAGTACCAGGTATTTGAGGTATACTTAGGTACACTTGGATCTGAAAGAAACAGAGAGAGGGGTTAAAATATGTTTCATTGGCTGTGGATGGAGGTCTGTCAGAGGAGAACTAGAATTGTTTCTCTGAGAGCATATTTCTGGCTCTGTACCTAAGTCATCCATGAGCATTAGGAAACACAGAACTGTGCCTATTAGTAGTTGTAATGATTTGAAGTAGAAAAGAATATATTTCACAAACAAATATTGTCAATTCATTTTACACAGTTGCCAGCCCTCCGTAATTTTTTCACATTTTCCCCTGCAGAAGCTACTTACCATTCAAAAAGGAATGAACTGCCTTTATAAACAGACAGGCAGACTACGCCACAAGGGTTTTTCTTTTATGTGGGTGTTGCTATAGAGAAAGACAGATTATAATCCAGGGCTGTTGCCTGTGGAGTATCTTGAGAACCATCTAAATTCATCTATGACAGCAGAGGACCTGGAATGGGACCTCATAAGAAATAATCAAAATATTTCACAAAATCTTAGTATCTTGGCATTTCCAGTTCCTCTCTGCCAGACTGCAGCGCTGTGAACAGTGTGTCCCAGAGACATTGCATGTCAGAGGGGTGTTCAGAAGAACAGAACAATGTCACAAACTCAGACCCAGAACTGCTGAGTCTTACAGTAAGACCAGGTCACTTTCTTTCTCTTTCCAGGCTTCTATTTTCATCACTATTTTTCAAAATCCTGGCTGACAGTACCTGAAAGATACTCTTTTTAGCTCAACCTTATGAGGGAGGGTAGAGAGTGCCTGTGCCTCTTTACCACAACAGGACAAGGAACCTTTCTGAGGCTCGTGCTTCATTAGTTCAGATTCTTGGGTGCAATGTACATAACCTGCACAATGCTTACTGCAAGAGAAAAATCCTTGATGCCTTTTTCTGCCCCATGGTCTGTGCACTGCCATCAACCATGGGCAACTTTCTGCCGGCTGCGACTATAACTCTGTTTCTGAATACCTGAAAGCTCAGTTATCACAGGAATTACTGCAGTAAAAATACCCTGTGAGATGAGATAATTTTTTTTAAAAAAAGCCAATGATGAGTGATTAGGGGAAAGAGGCCAGCACACTGACCCTGTGGCTCATTCTCGTCATCTCTCTTTTTGACAAATGGGGGTGTCCTCACTTCTTGACCAATGACTTTGAGGCAGTGGTACCTGCTTGGGGTCAGCTTCTCAGAGCTGTGGGTATAAGCAAGACAAACTAGGCTGCATATTGCCAAAATTCTAAGATGGAGGGGGAGACTATCATAACAAGTATCTTGGCTGGAGAACTGACTTTGTTTGAGTGGAGGACTGCTGCAGTCAGGCATCAGGATACACAACAGCCACAGGGCCACCTCTGCAGGTGAGACTGGCTCTCTTCTTCCAAATGACAGGTTCATTCATCTGGAAGATATGACTCCCATGAGGTAGAACATTGTTGCTTGGGGATGGGGGACAACACTTCAGCCTTTAGCCTTTCTCTGGCAATTTTAATGGAAATGGACTCCCAACTTTTCTCTGCAGAATGAAGAAAAGTAGGTGTTTGCCATCCAATGTGTTTTGAGCCAAGGCTTGTGTAGGACAGGTGAGATGGAGCCAGTGATTCAGTGACAGAGGAGGTGTGCCTGGCACATGTCAAGGCTGCAACAAGCTCTCCCCAAGGACTTTCCTTGCCTGGGGTGAAGGGGGAGTAAGTCCCACTGTGTCAGCCCCAAGGCTAGAACTCTGCTGCCTATGATGGGGCTCCCACTGCATCCCCAAAGCTGCCAAGCTCTCCTACAGCACTGCTCTCACTAAATATATAGGGTCAGAGACTCACTGCATTCAGCCTCTGGCACACAGGCAATAGAAACTCAAGGTACAGCAGTTCTTATGTTTAAAAACCTTCACTTCATAGCGACAGCAGAGTGAGTGGCTATGAGAAGCAGGGAGGTGATGGTCCCCCTGTGCTCTGCACTGGTGAGGCCACACCGGGAGTGTTGTGTCCAGTTTTGGGCACCCCAATACGAGAGAGATATTGAGGTGCTGGAGTGAGTGCAGAGGAGGGCAATGAAGCTGGGGAAGGGTCTGGAGAATAAACCCTATGAGGAGTGATTGAAGGAGCTGGGACTGTTCAGTTCGAGGAGGAGAAGGCTGAGGGGAGACCTCATCACTCTCTACAGCTACCTGAAAGGACACTGTAGAGAGGTTGGTGCTGGTCTCTTCTCACAGGTGATTAGCGATAGAACAAGAGGGAATGGCTTTAAACTGCAACAGGGGAGGTTTAGGCTGGACGTTAGGAAAAAGTTTTAACAGAAAGAGTGCTCAGACAGTGGAATAGGCTGCCCGCGGGGGTGGTGGAGTCACCATCATTTGGATGTGGTGTTGGGGGATATGATGTAGGGGAGAACTTTGTAGAGTAGGGTGGGCTGATGGTTGGACTTGATGATCCCAAGGGTCTTTTCCAACCTGAATGATTCTGTGAGTTTGCTGATGGCCATGGCAGGATTGTTCTCCCTCTCAAACACCTATGTGCTCTGTGATTTCCAGATCCAGCCTCCTGTGGCCCCAACAGGCTGCCTCCAGGTCAGTTGAAAGTGCAAATGCTGAAACCCTGTCCACTTCTGCCCTGTGAAGAGGATGGGGTAGAGATGTTCGGGGTATTTTTAGCCAGGAATAAGGATGGTGAGTTTGCTGTTAGCCATAACACAAGAGGAAACCACATCTTCCTTTATATTAACAAGTGGGTCTCCTTTTTCAGCAGGGGAAGACCCATGGAAGCTGTAAGGGCAGCTTTCACTTTCCAGATAGGAAAGCACCACCTCTTTCTGCCTGTGTGCTGGAGGGCAATATAGAGCAGCTCATCTTGACCTAGACGGTTATTTTAACAGTGCAGATGTTTGGAGCAGTCAGCCCACCCCCAAACTCCCCACCCAACAGTTCTTCCTCTTGCCACTGATTTGGCCCTCCATTTCTCAGCTTTGGTCCTAACAGCCTCCTGCTCCAGCTCAGGAGAGAGATGGATGCTGCAGGAGGGAGGGCGAGAGGAGCCACCCCGGGGGGCCAGTGCCAAGCAGGCAGTGCAGGCCTGGGACCCCCCAGCCAGAGGAACAGCATTGCTCCTGCTGCCACTCAGCTGCTACCATGCTCCATACAAGGCTGGAGGGTTTTCACCTTTCCTTCCCCATGGCTGTGCTGGGGGATTTGAGCTGGCTAGCTCACGGGAGCCAGCCTTACCCTAGATGGCTGTGAAAACCTTCAGGCTCCTGGCCAGGCACCTTGGGGGCAGGCACAGCCCAGGGTGGGGCAAACCTAGGGTCAGAGGGTAGCATAGACCACCAGGACGAACAAGGGCTCCCTCTTGTCCCCATACCAAGTGCTGGCCACAGCTGGAGCGACACAGAGTGGGTGACAGTGAGTCCAGTCCCCAAGTGCTGCAGGGATCCAGCTTGCACACATCACCTGTCCAGAAGGACCCAGTCAGGTCATCAGCTGCTGGGCTGGATAGCAATTGCACTAAAACCCTGTTTAAAGCTTCAAATGATGTCATGCAAAGGTCTACAGTTTGATTCCTAGGCATCCCTCACAGGAGTGGATCTGTTCTTCCCATGACAGGAGCAAAACTGCAGGGAAGGCCTCTGCTTGATGCCTGGCTGCCAAAAAAAAAAAAAAGAAAAAAGCCAAAGCAGCATTTTCTATATTTTTTGCTGATCTCCTGAAGGTCAGGAAAGAAACATGTACCCACAGGGTATTGATTAGTCCAAAAAAAGACATGAGAGAGTGATGTCTTGACAGGTAGACTTCAGGCTTAATGTGAGGTCTGATCCACAACTTCATATTATTTATTGTTCCTCAGCCCCTTCATCTCCTTCTCTGCTATTGAGGAAATAGCTGAGACTTTCTCAGGGAAAAAAGAAAAACCAAACATATTAAAAAGCAGAATATTTAAATCAAGAGCAGGATGCCCTGGGAGGAGCTCTTAGGGATGGGGGAGGACCTCTTTATGGGACAAACTCTCTAAACAGTGAAGACAACTTCTGAGCTCTGGCCCTGACTGCTGGGCTACAGCCACAGAAAGCTCAGGCAAGGCATGTAGAGTCAGCAGCCCAGCCTGAGCAGGGTGATGCTGGGCTGCTCCCAGAGCCTCCTTTCTTTGGTCTGAAAGTGCCACTGTCTGTATTTCTCATTTCACTTGCTGTGTTTCAAAGCTAGTTTTATGGTAGGCTTGGAAGGCAGGCACAGGCAGATAAGTAGTCATGGCTCAGAAAAATCAACAGCAGCAAAGCACTACAAGGAAACCCAGGACTTACCCTGCTGGTTTGGAGCCTCCTCTTATGAGCAAAATCACAGGTGTACATTATGTGAGAAGATGGGGAGGAGGGGGAAATCCTACTAGAGAAGAGATTAAAGGAAGCTGGGGAGAACAGCTTACCTAATTTGCTTGCTGAGTAGCTGCCCCTACTGCGTGCTGTTGGTGCTGACCAGCAGCATCTTCCTCACTTGTGTGTCTCCTCCAAACTCCATTTTACAGCACTGCATGTATTATTTCACAAGTGTCACCTTCCTGACAGTGAAGCTACTGCAAATATAAGGATGTGAGGTTTGCTGCTGCTTCCTAAATAAGAAGCTTTTTGATGTAGGAGGTAACTTTGCACTGCGCAGTTTGTTTTGAGGTAGTTGTGCACAGTTGCTCCCACTGTACAGAGCAGAAACAGAAAGGAAAATGAGCCAGTTAAGAGAAAAGCATAATGAACATGAGATGATTTTCTGTGCAAAAGCATGCATAACCCATAGCTGCTGCTGTGCAGCAGTTTTTGCTTGTGGAGCACAAGAGCTTAACCTGCTCTGTGGAGGTGAGCAGGCTGCCGACCACCCAGGTGCTCCCTGCACCTTCCAGTGAAGTGGGATGAAGGGGCTTCCTCAGGCAAAGCCCTTAGCCACCCCTCCTTGCACCATGGACAACTTCAGGCTCCCACAAGAGTACTTTGGGAAGGCAAGTTAACAGAGCAGTGGCTTTGGGCTCAGTGTGTGGGTCCTGCTCCACTTCCGAGACAAGTCTGAATTTGGATCCCAGCCTCACTGACTCAGCGTTGTGTTCCCCACTCACTGCTGGGCCACTATGTGCTGAGAAAATCTGGTGTGCCTGGAAGGCTGTTGGTGTGTTTTTCAGCTGTACCAACTACTTTTCTGAAAGGAGTGAGCTCTTCCTCCACACCACACCATGCTAAGCTGAGCCACTTCTGCTGCTGGTGGAGGCGGGTGGCTTGGCATGGTAAAGAAGACACCGAAAACCTGCAGCTCAGCTGTTTCTCCCTGATCTCCCAGGGCAGCATTTGGACCACTAGATGATATTACAGGAGCCTCGATTAGCATCCTGAAGACCACAGCTAACAGGTAAGAATTAACCCACCCCTCTTTCCCTAATTTTAACAGCACTTGTGTCCTGTTGGTGCGTTAATGATGATGGTGGGCCTCCCTTCAGTCATATGGATCTGCGTTTTCTTAGCCCTTTATAAACTGTCATTGTGGCCTCATATCCAAGCATGGATTGCAAATATAGTTTTCAGCCCGATGTCACTGTGACCCATCTCGCTACTGAAATAATCAGTGCTAAAAGCATGAGGAGATGGAAAGGCCATGAGAGGTGCCTTTGAAAACCAAACCTAGGAGTGAAGCATCTCTCTCAGCATTTGGAGTACTGATGCTGAATTTTACTGGCAGCTGTAACACAAAGAGAACTGCCACTTCCTTTATGAGAGAGCTGCAAGTGGATTGAAACTGGGTTTTGTCCATGTAAGTGTACATAAATGTGTGGCTGCATTTTTTTCCCACAGCCCCTTTCACCTTAGTCAGCTCTCTTGGCTGAGTCAAGTTCCTGCTGCAGTCATGCTTTACACATGGGCATCTGATGGGACTGTCTAGGTCAGGTTCCATATGTCTGATTTTACATTTTTAAATCCCTGCAGCTGTAAATGCTTTTCTTCCATTGTTAGTCTTTTTGCAACCATGCCATGTTGCTTCATGGTACTGTCTCACCCTCTGAAGCTGACTGTTGCAGGGCTATAACCAGAGCTGGAGAGGATCCCAAAAGATGACACAAGGTTCATCCTCCAGGCCCTTGGTGGGATCAGCTGTCCTTTAAGTTTAGCCTTTCTTGTACCTGACCTACTTGTTCTTTAAAGCCTTCAGCAGTAGAGATTCAGCAGCTTCCTTTGGTGGCCTATTTAAGTGCTTTGCTGTCCTGGCCATTCACAGATTCTCCAGTGGCTATGGCAAATGGTGTACTGTCTTCCATTTTGCAGTAAACTTTTCCATATTTGAGGTCTGCTACTGCATCTCACTTCAGTTTTTTTCTTCCCTAGACTAGATGAGCCTGCTTCTCTGTCTTCCCTCAAAGGTTTTCTAGACCTCTGAGCCTTCTTGTTACTTCTCCTTTGGATTCTCTCCAACTGATGTGTATCTTTCTTAAAAACTGGCACCCACAGCCATCCATAGCTTCACAAATGCTGAGGGGAACAGAAGGTTTCATTCTCATGTCCTACAAATGACACTGCTGTGTATGCGCACGTTTCGGCATGGATTTCCTGGGGGAGGCTTGAGAGCTGCAGCTCTGGCATTATGTCGGCCTGCATAGCACACATCCCTTGCCACGCTGCTGCAATTGCACAGCATTCCCTGGCCACTCACAGTACAGCCTGCTCCAGATCTGTTGATATCTGTTCTTCTGTGTTTGCTCTGCATATATAACTAGTATAACCTCAAAAGCAATGCAATGCGAAGTTATGCCATCTCACACCACGAACTCCTGCAGCAGCCACCTAGAATCAAAGACTGCAGTAGCCACCTGGCCTGCATATATCCCATTTTGCATTGGATCAGGTTTCTACCATTCACCACCCTCTGTGGTTCCCCCTATGGGATTATCCTGGGCCTGCATCATGAAGGTAGCAAAAATAGTGAGCAAATGAACTTCATGCATGATCAGGTCTTACGCCAGTGCTCTGCAGGCGCTGCATAAGCAGCCTGTCAGGGATGGAGGGGCCGCGTGACCAGAGCACTGAGCTCTCTGGTAATCCCATCCTGAGGCATTATCCTTGGCAGGCCCACTGTACGCTGGAGCCAGACCCATGGTTGCTTCAGATATCCTGCAAATCTCCCACCAGGCCTTGTTCTCTTGTGCAAAACTGCACCATGGACAGATGGATGGAGCCTGAGGTCTCCAACTGGCTACAGACCACTGACACAGCATGTGAAAGCTCGAGCAAGCCTCCCCAAAGCGCTTTGCTCTAAACATACCTGAGCGTAGTGGTGCTTTTGGTCAAGCAGCGACTGATGACACGCTATTGCGACAGCTGTAACCTACTGTTGCAGGCCCTATCTGTACTAGCTGTAATTGCAAGGGACCCAGCGCATCCCAGAGCAGCGATAGATGGCACAGCAATGACTGTTCTGCTCTTGTCAACGTTAGACTCGCAGGTTAGCAGCAAGGAAGCTGGTGCAGCATGCTTTTGCCGAAGTGTGACAAGGAAGCTGCCCTGCTCAGAATAAATGAAATGTTTGTTGTCTCTCTCTCCAGAACGTCATTCCAAGCCATGGAAAGAAAGGGGTTCTGCTAGCAAACAGCCTGAGGGTACCACTGTACAAGTGGTATACTTGGAGATGGGGGAGGGCTGTTTTTTTTCAAGCACTGTGCTAGAAAATGGCAGACTTGCAATTATGTAGAACATCAAAGTGAAGGGAAGGGATTTTAAGTGAAGTTTTTAAGATGGGGCTAAATAATGACAGGTCTGAGGGTTCAGTGACTCTCTCATAAGAAAATATTTTCTGTGACGGCAAGGGTGGAGCTGGAAAGAGACTAATTCTTGTGCTTGCCTTCCAGTTACCATCTTCCCACTGTTCCCTTTCACAAGACTTGCCTCCAAAGCTTGTCACAGTTGCTCCGTGGCCAGGTTTGGTGCGTGAGAAGTGAGAGAAGCAACAAATTCTGCCTTTTGCATCTGCAAGCCATGGACATATCATCTGGGAAGCTCCACTCAGCCAGAGAGTGAGAACAAGAGACTCAAACCCAAGTCTCCCCCTTGGTGGCACCAGAAATGAGCCAGCCTGGATTTCATCCCCTGTCTCCAGAAGTAACCAGGTTCTGCTTTCTCACTAGCTTGGCTGTGTGGAAGGCACAGGCTGGCTCTGCCTTTCAGAGCTCTGCTCATGGAGGTAGGTACCTGAGGCAGCCCCTGCTGCACTGTGGCTTCCCCTGTGCCTCAGGGCAGCCTATTTCCCTCCAGCTGCCTCCACCAGAAGAGACTGCACAGAGCATGACTTGGATCAAGCCTTTGGTTAGGACATACATATACTGGCTGCCAGGGATTTGTGTGCTTATGGTCTCCAATTTGAAGTGTGTTCTATTCTACACTTTGACCCATTCCCTGTCTCTTGTAGGAACATGGAAAATGCTGTTGTCTTTAACATCTCTGGTCCCCGAGCCTCCTTACTGCTTGGGCCCGACAGAGGTACTGTAACAGGCTGTGAGATGGAATGTCTTTTAAAGATGAACACAAAAAACCCAAAGGGCTGAGCAAACAAGCCCACAAAGTCCTGCACCTCAGTACAGGGCAACTAGCAGCTAAAACATGAAAACGAGGAGCCCTGACCGTGGGTGACTGACAGTCTCTGTGCCTATGCCATGGAATAAGGATGCTAACCCCACTGAGGTGATTGCTTCATTGTACAGCATGTTTCATGGGCATCTAACATGACTTTGTAGGTGAGGTATCACAGGATGATTTTACCCTCTACATATCTCTGTATAACCAGCTCTGCAGCTGCTCGAGTGAGCCTGCTTCACTTGCACACGATGCTCCTGGGCGCTTCTGAGCAGCAGACACCTTTCCCCTTCAGGGGTGAAGGGAGGTAGAAAAGGGAAGTGTATGGGCAATGTTGGTCACGTACTCACTTTGCCTTGCAGGATGAAAGTAGATACAATGGGTACGTGATAACAGGAACATAGAACTGGAGGTATAATTCCTTATTCTAGAGCTGTTCAAGTGACACTGTGAAAGCAAAGGGAGCAATCCAGGGTATATTCTGCTAGAAAAGTAAAATCAAGCTTTTTACAGGAGGAAAAAAAAAAGAATTTTCACAAAATGACATGCTTCAAACAATATTAATCAATTGCTTATTGTGTGAAAACAGCTCTGTAAATCACTTTGGCCTTAAAGCTCATGCTATAAACAAGCATGGCTGACCCTCAGTCAGCAGAGGATGACATAACACCTTCTTCGGATACTTGTGCAGTCCCAGAAGCCACATTACTTCCAGGGTGCAGGGCTGGGGAGCCAATTTTGGAAGTTCAGGTAAATGGTAAGGGAAGTAAAAGGAAAGAAGACTTAGCATGGTAAGGGCAGGGTAGAAGAGGAGTACAGTTCAGGTGAAGAGGCCCTGAAGAAGGAAGATGTTTCGTACCTGGGAGCTTCACTCAGACTCCTTTTTTCTCTCCTTCAAACACAGCATCCCTGGCTTGGTTTTTCCTTCTTTTTTTGGCCTCGCTTCCAGCTATCTATGGATGACCATGGCACTTATTCCATGCATTCCTTAAAAGCATGTTTTACCCAATCTCTGGGCAGGAGACACCCCCTCCCTAGTCTCCCATGAAGCATGGTATTCCCCACTGACCTCCACCAAATTAATGTCTGCATTTCAGAGGTGCTGAGTTTTTACTAGTAATGTGTCCTGGACTGGGGAAGTGGAAATGATGAAAAAGAGTGTAACTTGTTGAATCCTTTGCTGTAAGAGCCCAACATGCAGTTCAAATTTAAGCTGTAAATCCCAGAGCTACGAAGTTTTTGTGTATCTGCAGAATATAAGTGTTGAAACTTGGCTGTGAGACTTCCCAAAACAGAAGTCAAGGGCCACTTCAACACAGCCTTGTTCATTGTTGTACAGTGACCGAGCTCACCTGCCGGGCCTCATTACAGAAGCTTATGATGTTCTTGGCAAGAAAACAGATATCTCCCCAGGGAAGCTCGTGACCTGTAGCTAATATGCTAAGCACAAAGAGAAAGAGCAGAAAACAGTAACCAGAAATACCCCAATGCCCTCAGACTCCTTCCTCTTTTCATCTGTTGGAGGCTGAAAAAGTAGGATGTTCATCCAACCATTCCCATGGTGGCTCTGCCTGCTGTCCTACAAAAAGCCCACTCTCCCTTTGCTGGATTGGAAAGTCCTTACTGGAGACCCACTTGGTCTGGCAAGGTTTGAAGAATGCCCAAGCAAATCAACAGCAATCTTGTATGGAGGAGAAGAGAATTCTAGGAGACTAAATAAGGAAAACCAGAGTACTGATGTGGTGAGAGTCATCTCTCCCATTGGCAGCACCAGCTTCTGTAGCTCCTGTTGCTGCTGTGCCTCCCTCTCCCATTGCAAGCTTATGTCTTCCTCTTCATGGTGCCTGTACTGTTCTTCACAAGGTCAAGAGTCAAGTGGGTCTGGGAACTATCCCAAGTTTAGAAACAATCCTTTTTTTTCCCCTCACCATTGCCCGTAAGTTCCTGAAACTCTGGCCAAGAACACTCTCTTGCTTTTGTTATGGAGTCCATGAAAAGCTAAGACTTGGAATGAGGTTAGTAGTGAAAAATTAAGATATTTTCCAGAAACCCAGGCAAGAATTTTGAGAAGTGAGGATCATGAAGTTAGAAATACAGATGACAGGAACAATTAGGAGAGAGGCTCTAATACACTAGAAACCTCAGAGTTGCTCTTGATTTTATTACATTTCATTGCACTGATGCTGTACATTAAATCATCTAATCCATCCTCTGCCCTGTGCAAGAAGAAAAAGGTAAATGAATGGGATATTGGCAATTAATAATATTTTTTTATTTATAGTACCACCAACCTCTGTGAGAGAGATGACTAGGTGTATTTTATAGAGATAAGCGTAACAACATTACGACTGTGGGGATAGTTGCTTCGTAACTCCAAGAAACAAAAGAGGCAGCACCCAGAAGATTTAGCCTCAGAAACCTACCACATATCTTAGGGCTTGGATCTCCATGGTGCTGGGTATCTCCTGGAAAACGCTGAAAATCCTCTCTCACTGAATGTCAGCTGAGACCTCTCACCACATTTGGGGAGGTGTGTAAAGTGGCTTTCAGTAATGGGCTCTTAAAGTACAAGGGTGGGGAATTAATGCAGGAGGACCCCGTGCTTTAAAATACAAAACCCAGGACTTCTCTCAAGGAATGTGTTTGCTTTTCTGCTCCCTTTATTTCCCCAGATCTTGACAATTCCCATATTATTCTAGATTCTTCAGGTTAGAAGTGTCTTGATAAACAAGAAAAACTAGAATGTAGGAAAGCTTTCAGATACACTTGTTGTCTCTATCATGTGATCAGGCTGTAGCTGTTGGTTCATAATTTCTGTTACTGGGTGTTCATCAAAAGGTTGTAAGAAATAAAAATTAGGCTTTTCTCTTCAAAACCTGATGATTTACATATTTCCCCAATGTAAGGTCCTCCACTCTGCTTCTCAAAAACCAGCCATCTACATGTGCACCTCTCTGCAGTGCAGAATGGTGGAGGAAGTTTCTTTCAAGTCTGTGACCAGCTCTCCAGAATGACAGGACTATTCTGCATTCCTCAACACTTCATCATGAAGTGCATGCAGGAGGATTTCCAAAGTGCCCCATAGTTCTGCATTCCTCAGATCTGGCTTCCCTGAGCTGGGATGCCCTGAGTGGCCTGGTTGCCCAAAGGGTCTCCAAATGGAGACATCTTGCATTGCTTTTGAAAATCATGGATATTACTGTACTTACATATTTAAATAATCTTTCTGCCCCAAGTGATGCATGGCAGGATAAATACAAGTCTCTGAATGGTGCAGAACAACTCTGATAACTGTATTTGTGTTTATAATGTCTGAAAATGTACACAAGGAGCATCATATGACACAAAAAGACAGAGTACCATACAGAGTATCTGTCCCATTATGGTCTGTGCAGTTATTTATGCCGAGAAAGAATATATCCAATTTCACCTCCAATGTTGGTAAGAAGAAAACAAATTCCTCTCTTTTAGAAGAGGAGCTCACTGCTGTAATTGGGGGCTAAATCCTGCCTGATGTTGTGCATTTCTGCTCAATACATCCTGATGCTTTGACGCATCCTTCCAGTCCGTTCTCAGCATCCTTCTCTCCCACATTGACAGGCCACAAACTCCCCATTTCCTCTGAATCTGGATGAACTGGGAAACGAGCTCACTGTGCCCTGATTTGTGTGGAGTAATGTTTCTTTGGGCTTCCTCTCACCTTTGTGGAAGATACCATCCTGCTTCTCCGTGAGACTACCAGTAGAAACTAATTACGGTATTGTCATTTTTTCCCCTCTACTTGTTTAACTGACAGAAACCCGTGTCAAGCAGTTGTGGATCAGTATACTCCTTAACCGTTTGTGTTTCTCTCCAAGGAAGCTGCTAGATGAGCCAAACCACTTTAATTCAGCGTTTCCTTTTTAAAAACAGGGTATTTGTGGGCAGGAAGCGGCAGGTGTGTCTGGGAGGCCTGGTGCAGCACAGTCGCTGGGTGGCTGTGGCACCCCACGACCGCAGCTGTTGACTCCAGGTACGAAGCCTCGGCTGCCAGTGCTGGCAATCCTAACCTTGACCAGCAGTTACCAGTCAGGAACAAGAGAAAATAGCTATTTTTCGGCATCCTGGGTGTGGGCACACCTGTGTGACCCTACGACGCAGCTGTATTTCCAGTGGGGTGGTGGCAGAACCGCAAGGCTGTGACTGAGCACCCTCACTTCGGGGCCGGCAGGACGGGCCACCCGTAAACATCCTCCCGGTGACAAAACGCTGCCCCCCGCGCTGCTCAGCCGTCCCGCCGGTAAGGGCGGATCGGTGAGAGGCCCGCTGCCGGTGGAGCCGTCGAGAGAAAAATGCCCCGAAAGCGGCACCGACCTTCCCCGCACGGCCCCGGCGC
>NW_020799101.1:36942066-37042998 GCF_003259725.1 Athene cunicularia | reverse complement strand
GGCCGCCCCGCTGCCCGCGCCCCGGCCTCACCGGCCCGGCAGCGGGCCGGTAACTGCCTTCTCGTTTGAATGGTGTGGTTTAGGGCAGGGCTTGCGTGGAGCTCATGTCCAAAAATGGTAACATTCAGCCCTTTTTTTAAACCGAAAGGGTGGCGGTGGGGAGGGGAGCTCAGAAGGAGCTCTAGCCTCGCCGCTCTCTAGTTAAGGTTTTTTTTTTTTTCCTCCTCCTTTAAACCAAAAGCATCCTGTATTGATCACTCGGGAATGCTAATCTCCGAAACATTTCCGTTTTAGTCACTTCATCAGACAACAGTGAAGCAGAATTGGAGACAACTGCTCACGCTAACATGGCAGGGGCACCTCGGGGTGCAGCGAGCTCCCGCTGCTCTTCCCAGCCACTCACTTGTTCACTCTGGGCAGGCGTTCTGGATCGCGCCTTGCTCTGCCTGAGCTGCGAGCAGGCAGGAGATTCCCCAAAGCTTCTATGCTAGAGGGGAGGACATTGCTCATTTATGCATAGATGATATATTAATACGTATAACGTAATCTGAGGTTCCAGGCTTCCTGTAAGGAGCTGGTAGCAACTGGAAAAGAGGGCACACTAGTGAGAAGACTCTTCTTCCCCTTTAGCCCCTCTCCTTCCTCCCTTCTCTGCTTCTAGATTAAGGCTTTTCAGGTTCTTGTGTTCATAGCTGTCTGAAATGGTGCTACTGAGAAGTCTTTCCCCTGGAGACTGATGAGTTAATTGAAGGTGATAGCTACAGAGCTGCTGTCAGCGGTTTCCTGCTTGGAGGGACTTGGGTGGTGAGAGTAGACAGCGTAAGAGTTAAAGCACACAAACAAGGACATTTAATAGAGAAAGAGTTGATGTCGTGTGAGCCTACATTTCGACAAAGGAGAAAGAGGAATGTAATCTTGGTCTGGGATGTGAGTGCTGGACGGCTTATCAGAAGACCGGGCTCTACACCTTTGAGGAGGAAAATTTCTTTTCAAAAATCCCCCTGGCTGCGATTTTTATCTCCAATCTTACACATCTTAAAACAGCCAGTGGGACCCAGAGTGAGATGGGCAGTGTTGCTCACAGGCTGAGGGGAAATGATTATCATGCCATGGGGTTTTTTTGCCTTTCACTGTGCAGGATGAGGTGAAATATTTTGTATGTAGCGGGACACTGACTTGGTTGTTAGGAGAAAGAGCTGAACCTTTGGATTAAAAAGAAGTCCCAAACCCCAAGTTGTGGTATGTGCAGTAAAGGCCATGCTCTTTCAATATTACCTCCTTCCAGGAGATTTTAAATCCTCTTGGTCCTATCACAAGGGGGGGACAGAGAGCTACTCTGTTAACTTGGGTTACTTGTGCAGAGGAGGGGAGAAGCTCAGAGGGAGTTTTAAGGAATTAACACGTCTGCTTCAAAATAATCCAAGCCAAATTCTTTTGATGATCAACTTCTACCAGTTGAGTTTGATGTGCTGGCTGTGACTCCCCAGCTTGCTGAACGGGAGGGCTCCATATAGTTAGTTGTCCTTCTCTGATGGTGTGGTCACTTGGTTGTTTCCCTTCCTGCCAGTGGACAGCTGAAGCCGTTCTCTTCTGCAGTGGGTGCAAGCTCATAGTTTTATTGTGACCCACCCCTTTGGTGTCTGCAGGTAGGAAGATCAGGTCTGTGAGTGATGGCTCTTCCCAGTTGCAGCCCATCAGGCTAATGCCACCTCATAGGGATCAATGACTGGACCCCAGCCTGGACAGGCTGTGCAGTTATTGAGAAGCAGTCTTGTTCTCTTCCCTGGGGTCTGAATGTGACCAAAATCCCTGCTGGGGTCTTGCGGCTTGTTTCAGTCAGAGGTGGGCAGATAACAGTATCCACCAAGCATAAGTCTGGGATGTGTGGTATAGTAAAACTGTCACCCCTTCTTACCTTTTTGAAATTAAATCGTTGCAGTAATTAAAGTTAAATGTTCATTTCTGTACATGTTAGTTAACAGCTTACTGAGGTGAACCAGAGAGAGATTCATGCCTCCCAAATAGTCCTGTAGGCTCTCTTCAGGCTCGGTCTTTCCTGATTGACTTGCATGTTTTAGGTTTTCCTTCACTTAGGGAATAGCTAGAGAATTTCTGACAGAGGAAATCTGCCTGATTTAAGTACTAAATCAGACAGTACTAAATCTGATTTAAGTAGTACCAAATTATTGTCGTCATTATTGTTTATAGCACTGAGGCCATCCGGTGAGGCAGACTTGAAACTTTAGTGCTCCAGCTCTCTCTGGGAGGGGAGTCAGCATGTCTGAAGTGGTGACATGGCCAGTAATCCAGTGAACAAATGTCTGTGCAAGAAGTGGCTGTGTCTTGATGGTTGTTTCTAACCCAGCCCCTCATGTCCCAGCTCAGTAAGGCCCTGGGGATAGCTGTGCCACAGTCCTGTCCTGTGTGGCTTTGTGCAGCTGGGACTAATTGAGACTGGGGAAGCAAACAGTCTAGAGATGTTGCTCAGGGATGAATTGAATCCAGCTCCCCTTTTCCTGGCTGCACAGGCTCAGCAGAGCCCGTGGCAGGCGCTGCTGACTTTTTAGTAACAGCCTCAACAGGCGCTGTAGGGATGACAAGCCCGCTGAGTTTTTGGGAGCTGGTTTGCAGGTTTCCTACCTGCACTGAGAGGCAAGTATGACGGCCTTCACTGTCTGGGATGGTGCTTGAGATAGGTTCTCGTGAGCTGCTTTGAGATGGGCAAATAGATGAGCTGCAGAGTGAATTTCGTATTCAGAGGGTGAAGCTTGGCCTCTTGAACATGATACAGAGAAGAGACACAGGTCTCTCACCTCTTCCCACCTGTCTTTTCCTGGGAAGTTACTGCTTTACAATGTAGAGATAAAGTGACAGTTCCTGGGAGGAAAGCAGCGGAATCCTATTTTTCATGTCTAACAGAAGAGACTCTAAGAGGTTTTAAAGAGCTCACCACAGCATTGCTATTCATAAGTGGTAAAAAATACAATGTGAAGAGCAAGTTCATCTCCTCTCTTGGTATAAGCCTCTGCACAGCCTTTTGTGCATGAGCAGGGGTTCTCTTCTGGGGATTAAAATACTTTGCCCTTTGCACTGTTGAACTCATCTCAGTAGTTTCTTCTAATAGCCTTTTCTTTCCTTTCCCTTCTCCCTTCTTTCCTGTCTGGAGTCAGGCCTCAAAGTAGCACTAGCCAAGGCATAACAAGATTGATCCTGCTGTTTCCCAGTGTTAGAAAGCAAAACTTGCAATGGTCTCATCTAGCTGTCGAGATGGGCAAGCTTGCCATGTAAAAAGTACATATGTGGGTGTTTACTGACCAATAGATTGTCACTTGTGCCCACAAGGACATTTCTCCTTCTTGATGACAGATGGCCAGCTGCAGTGTTGAAAAGTTTCTTGAGTCACCTGGGGGCTTTTGGTGAAGGAGCTGGATTTGGCCTTGAGGGACTGGGTGAGCCCCTTGGTGGTCAGCATGCCTGCCTTATCTCTGCAGGTGAGGCAAAAGGGTAGTGGTGAGAAAGATGACCTCCTGCCACTGCCTCCTGATGTCCCAGGGAGGTCAGGAATGGCACTGGGGTGAAGCTGGTGCTGCTTTGGAGTGCTGGTAGGGGTCAGCCCTTGGGCCCTGTATGCAGGAGGCTCTCCTGTTGGCCACTCTCATTTCATGAACTGGTTGCTTCAGGTGCACCTTGTTCAGGGTTTATTTTACAATCTGACCTGAAGCAACTTGTCCAAACTGTAGAGCTGGGGAGGGAACTTTAAATGCTGAATTGCTTTCTGACCTGACAGCTGCTGTCCTGACAATATGAGTAGGAAGCAGTGTTAGTTTGTAGCATGTAGAAGACAACCATATACAACTTAAATGCTGTAAAGAACGATAGTGATGCTTTTCTTTAAAAAATTTTTAAAAAAGATGAAAAAAAAATGTGCCTTGCTTTTATTCAGTGCTGCTCTGCCTCACTAGGTTGGCATTTTTGTGACAATGTGGCAGTAAATGATATCTCTGGCTGAGAGAACTGCACTGTTCAGATTCACGGTGCTGCTGAAACAGTGATAGCACAGATTTTGGGAGCACCTTTTCTATCTTGAAGTACTTGCTAAGTACAGTTATTTGCGAACTTACAGAAATTACCTGTTAGAAATGGTAGTCTCCCAAGACCACTCTTGCTGCCCTGTGCCATGCACTGCCTGTAGAGATACAAATAAATACAAGAGTAATCCCATAATTTAAAAAGCCATGGGTCTTGCAGCCCTTCTGTATCTGCATCCAACAGGTCTTACTGCTTTTGTTATGATTTGACTTTTGCTGTGCTAATCACCTTTCTGTTTGAGGTGGGGTTGTTAATTATAGAAAGCATCTGTTGAACGGAGCCCAGGTCCCTCATGGAAACACCCCACCTCCAAGCCTGCTGTTAGCATGCTCAGATCAGGTGGTATGAGTGTGACTAATACCTCCAACAAAATGTAAAAGTCACAATCACAGCTTCCTTTTCCCTTGGCTTAAGTGTCCTCTTGTCCAGACAGGGTATCTTTTGAGAAGGGTATCTAGATTTCCAGAAAGCTACAGTTTGTGGTAGCTGCTGTTGTGGACCCACATAGAGGTGTGATACCACACCTAATCTGTAGTTTGCTAAAATTTCTTTCAGTACCATATTAGATTAAGCTGTGAGATAAATAAATGTGCGTTATTGGTGAATGTACAGCACCAAGTCCCTTTGCTCCCACTGTGAGTGACACTGTGTAGTACTCAGTGGGCCACAGCAAGGGATGGTCCTTGTGTGGCCTTCACAGTGTGGGTGTGCTGTAGGAAAGGTGCCCCTGATGCACCTGAGGATCCTCTCTGTGCCTTATTTTGCACTAACCAGTGTTGATACAGAAGTAGAATGATGAAATTTGTAAGGCTGCTAGCTCAGCTGCTCTTTTACAGTCAAACAGGCAGGCAATATAGGTCACCAGTTATCTCTTATCTTTCAGATCAAGCTTTTGTTGTTTAACATAGGTAGCTTATTGCCAGATACTTGCTCTTCAAAACATTGAACTCGAAAGTTGCTGTAGGGGGCTCTCGAAATATCTGGCTTTGTGGATCAGTTATTTGTCCTTGAATGTGGGAGCTGCCTCATATTTTCTGTGATCAGGTTTTGTCAGGATGTGTGCTTGTGTTTTTTTAACAAAAACATTATTATTCATTGTAACCTCTTGGTGTATGATCAGTGAGGCATGTGCGCTTTGCAGTGACTTACCCGCCTATTCAGCATCCTATTTAAGGGGGGAAACTAAGGACGAAGTGGGAATGGGTTAAAAAGAAGACTTGCATGTTCTTTGGTGGAGGCTCTGTGACAGATCCCAGGGATCCACTCATGTGAACACATACTCAAACTGCATTGAATTTCCCCTAATCCTCTAGGGAAGGGTGGAACACCCCAAAAGCATCCAGCTACCAGCTCAGTGACGTAAAGTGTGTCTGTCTGGGGGATTTCTTGCTGACTGCTTCAGGCAACCATTTTAAATTCTTGTGCATGTGATTTGGTAATGACGACTTTTCTGTGCGTAAGTGCAAAGGCTGTGGAGGATAACATTTCCTCCCTGACCTCTTGCAGTGCTTGGTGGTATAGCTTGGGGTGTCTGGCGTGCCACATAGGGCATCTTTAAGCAGAAGCTGTTTAGAAATTTCAGTTTTCTTGGCTGTCTGGTGAGAGGTTGTCCCCTTAAAAGGAAGTGAGTGCTTTTTTATGGGGTGGTGTTGTCTGGCTGTGAAAATCAAGTGTAACTGGATGGTAGCTGTAAGAATGTGGGCCAGGAAACCTGTTCAGTAAAAGCATTTGTGAACACTGGGATCACATTTTTGGAAGCCATATGTATTACAGTGGAGACCTAGTGAATGCTACCTGCTGTTCCCAGCACTGAAGTGACCACCATGAATGGTAGTCATACACTCCCGAGCTGCTCCTGCTTGTAGGCATTTTACTCTTCTCAAGTGTGCTGTGTGAGAGCTGCAGTTCTACAGCCTAACATGTCTCATACATTTTTAACTGGAAGGAGGAGTAGGGTTCAGTTGGCCTCCCTGTCCAGGTTGTGAGCCTGTGTGCTTTTCTGTCTTGCCTCATTGGGATCCACTTAAGACTTTGGTCTGGAATTCTTAAGGTTGGCACAAGCAGCAGTTGCAGAGATGGTGAAAATTTGCACGGCTGGGCTGGGAAGGGACTGAGAGCGTTTTCCAGCTGCCTTTGGATTATCACTGTTGTGCCTGACACTTAGGCTATACTCCGGGGTGCACTTATGCTAGCAGAGGATGGCTATGCTCTTTCTGACGATGAGGTGCAGAAAGCAGTCACTGTAGAAAAGAGGCTGGAGGGCTGTCTGGGGAGACATTGGGAAGCTGCTAAAATACAGCACATACGGTGGACTGGTCTCACTTTAATGTGCTGCATCTGCCCCAGGGGCTTGCTGGATGTATTGCTGTGATTTTTTTAGAGGCATTTTGTATGGTCTAAACATTGGTCTTTGAGGAGGATGGGGGACAGAGTGCAACAGAGTTTGCTTGTCTTTTATGTAAGAACATAAAACTGATTTCTTGCTGTATGTGACTATTGGAAACATGATGGTTACCATAAGGAATGTGCTTAGCATGACTTCTACAAATCTTGTGTAGCAACGCAAAACACTCTCATCCTCTCAAAGCCATAGGTGAACTGTTCACATAGGGAAGAAAGTATGTGTAGTATGATTGGCAACTACTAGGTGGGAAAAACATGACCTTAGCAAGAAATGCAGTGTCAACTTTTCTTCAGAGGCGTTAGACTTGTTCTAACTCTGAGATTTTGGGGCTGAATCATGTTACACAGAGCTTGGATCTGTTGGGGTGAGTTGTTGTAGAGTGGTGAGATGGGCTTGTCAGCAGCAGGACCTTCTGTCTGGTGCTAGTCATGCCAGAAAAGTGTTTTATTGAAGTCTGTGGAGCCCCCCACTGCTTTATTTTTGACCCTGACACATGAGACTGATGTACAGGTTCTCACTAGAGTCACCCAGAGCCCTGAGACAGAACTAGGAACTTCTTGGGGCAACCTGCAAGATGCTTAAGTGAGCAAAACCACTAGCATGAATATGATTAGTAAAAAAAGCTCACTTCTTGTTCCCCTCCTGCTGTTGCATTCCCTGCTCTTGTTCCCCCACAGCATGAGAGCAGAACTTGGTCATAGGGTGTTTGTGGTGTGGCCTAGCACCAGTTTAACCACTTGGCTCCCTATTAGGCAGTAAAGCAGAACCATTTTTCCCTATGTTGGTTTCCTGTCATGTCTTTCCTGCTCAGCTGGCAATGTGTGTATCCTATTGGTAAGGGCTGCGTCAGGCCTTTGCAAGACAACCCTTGCACCAGTACTGCAGCTGGCTGACCTCTGGCTTTTACCTACACTTGTCCTCTCTTCTCCTTCCAACTCTGTTGCTGCTTTGAAGCACTACAACATGAACAAGGCTCTGTAGAGACCTTTGCCCTCAATGCACTGAAACGGCTATCTACCATTGACAGGGCTGGGCCATGCATGAATAAACAGAGGGGACTTTGGTCTCTCATCCAAATGAATCCCTGATTTGTCGTTCTGTCTTTGTAGACTGAAAGCCTCCTGGAAATGTGTTCATCCCTGTGGTGTGGGAAATGACAGCAAAACTGGCCTTTCCATTGCATTAGAGCCAAGATGGGAAGTGCTGGCAGGTGAAAAGGCTGTGTCTCAGCTAGTAACACTCAGTACAGTGGACACCACTGATGTTAGTCTCCATATATCACCTGTCTGTCACTCAGATTGGAGTGGTTTTAAGTAAATCTCTGAATGACAGCAATCCAGGGCTTCTGGCAATCTTACAGAAACACACCAGTGTGGGTAGTTGATAGGCAGGTGAGGCTGCAGGGCAGACTTCTTAAGCAGTAACTTGTTCCCCATCCTCTGAAATGGCTTACATGGTCAGTGGGAAGGCAGGGATGACTTGTGTATCAGTTAGTCGCTTCTGTGACAGTCTGCTTGACTTTGCAGTGAGCATGCATTACTGCTGTGTAGGGCCTGTCCTTCAGGAAATCACAGGTGGGCTCTGCTCATGCATCCTATGTATGGTCCACATTTTCAGAGGGACCCTTGTGAAGTCTTTTATCTGAGCCCCACAGCACAGTGTGGATGGGCAGCCTGTTAGTTCTGCTCCATCCATGAGCATAGTGCTGGATGGCCAGAGAAGTTTCATGAAGAATACTCATGCTTTCTTTTACAAGGCTGAGGACAACTCTCCTCTCCAACAGAGGTGCTGAACCAAGGCCAATTGGCAGTGGAGGAAGGACTTCTGCTTTCCATGGCCTTTGGATCAGGCAGCACTTGCTACTCCTTGCTGTGGCATATGATGCTAAGCATTCAAACTTCACTGCTGCTGTAAATGGAAGTTGTGCTGTTAGATCTTCGCTCCAGGAGCTAGCCCATAAAGGCCTCTAAGAGATGAGGGAGAGCTAGAGAACCATGTATGGTCTCTGCATCCCAGCAAGTGCTCTTTTCTTCATCATGGAAAGTGATGTGTACATCCCTGAGCCCTGTTTCCTAGCCAGATTCCTTGGCTCTGCAGCAGCTTAGTTTCTCTTGCTACCAAGTGTACTTACCTGTGAACCTCCTCAGTTTGTTTAAATCTTAAATAGATTATGAGTTCTGCTGCTTAAATGTATTATCCCCAAGAAAGCTTTAAAATTTGGCTCTACAGGTGAAAAAGATGCAGGTTAATTTCTTAACTACTCAACAATGCCAAAGAAAGGGCACTTTGTTTAAAGCTGTTTAGACCACATCTATGCCAGGGTTTATCACAACGGAAAATACTTAATTTCCCAAGGAAAACTTTGATTACAGCCAAAACAGTTCCAGCTTTTTAAGCATATTTATGCTTCCAGATGAGTTTCTTACATGTCTTATCTGGTTTGGGAGCTGTGGAGATCTCCCACCGATGAGAGCAGTAGCTCAGATGCAAG
Organism: Athene cunicularia; assembly: GCF_003259725.1. Taxonomy (NCBI): domain Eukaryota; kingdom Metazoa; phylum Chordata; class Aves; order Strigiformes; family Strigidae; genus Athene; species Athene cunicularia. The sequence continues at coordinate 37,034,014 of NW_020799101.1, read as the reverse complement.
GGTGTGGTGGGAAGAGGAGTGTGGAGGTAGGTTTGTTCAGGCTTTTGCCTTCCCTCTAGCTCCCCTCACAGTGTTGCTGTATAGGAGGAGCATCTCCAGAGGAAGCATTGGTCTTGGCCACACCTGGCTCTGTACACAAAGCGAGACCTTCTGCTTCATCAGTGCTTGCTCATCAAGCACCTTTTGGCAGCAGCACTTGCAGCGGCTGTACCACGCAGATGAGGCTGGGTGGGGGCAGCGGGGGAGTACATGCATGAACACAAACCAGTCTGTTTCAAAATGGTTAACGCGTGGAAACTTGCCGTTTCCCGAGGGTTTTGTTGAGCCGTTGGGGAACTCTGGCCAGGGATGAGACTATTTCCAGCTGTGGTGAGCCAAGTGTGAACTCACTCTGGGCAAGATGCCCAGCTCCACTGGTTTTCTCCTGCCAGAAATCCTCACCCGCCAGCCAGTGATACCAAACTCAGTTTCTGCCAGTTCTGAGCTGAAGACCTTTGAAGGGAGAGGAGAATGAGGAGACTAAACGGGGCAAGATACTGCTGAGGAGGGGTGAGGGGAGGTACTGAAGAGCTTGTGCAGGGGGCATAATGGTGAACTGTCACCACCAAGGGGTGGCTGTTGTGGGTGAGTGGTGTAGGGACCTGCTATTCCTAGGGCAAGTGGAGAGGGAAAAGTGGGTGGTGGGGATTGGCTTTCCTTGGTTAGGCAGAGCTACCCAACCCACAGGGAGGTACTGCTGGCAGTACCATCGGGATAGTCATGTGGGAATGAGCATTGTTCCCTTCAGTGTGGTTTCAACATCCTGGGGATTTCTTCTGTAAAAGTCTTCTTCTGTGGAAAGTGTCTGTCAAGGCAGGGAGGCTGTGCATCTGGGACGTCTTGCCCTCCACAGAAAAAGCATGGCCACAAAACCCCTTCGTTTTCCAGAGCTGGCAGTCCTCCTTGTTGCAGTCTCTATGCATTGGGCTAGGATTTTAGAGTCCAGCTGCTTTTCCACGGAGACTGCTCTGAAGTCAGATAGAGCAGAGGAACAAGGAGATACATGACACTCAGATGTGCAGGGAGCCTTCCCGCATGTTCCTTGTATGGATTTTTAGCAACTGGAGAGACTAAGGGTTTAGTGCCCGATACTGTGATCCTTCCAGTGCTGGCAACAATTACCAGTGAAAGGAAATTTCTATCTGCTCTTTCTGGTGGGTGCCTTTGGCTCCCAATACTGTGGGTGTTTGCATTCGGTTGTTTGGTTGGAGCTAGCAGGTCTCCGTTGAAGAGTTTCTAAAATGCCTGCAGTCACAACTCCTTGCATGCTGAAACAAAGCATCAGAAGCGTGATACTGTGTCAATAACTTAGCGTGCATACACCTGTCTGCATCATGTCTTCTGGGTCCAGTCATGCAGAGGTGTTGGAGCTGACGGGGCCAGCATATGAACAGGAGACCTTTGTTCCTGCAAGAACACCACCTCCAACACTGGTAATTTTCATGTGCCAGCTATCATTTAGTGACACATTACACTGCTCCTTGCTGTTGCAGCCTGTTGCAAGTGGTGTGACCAGCCAGCTACTGACAGCCTCCTACAGAGTGGACTGCTGAAAGCTGTTTCCATCCTAGGAAAGGAGTATTTCCCTCCCCCTCCTGTAATGGCTTGTTTCTTTAAAGCTGTTAACTGGCCATAATCCAATCATTACTACTGTAATTAGTGAACTGCTTACAGTAACTAAAACATTCGAAGCATAATAACCTCTACGTTTGCAGAGTTTGGAACAGCTTTTTGCCTGCAGTCCTGTGAGAGGTAATTACTGTGGATGGCCCAGGGTAGGGTGCAGGGGAGGAGGGGGAAAGCCTGGCACAGGCCGGGCTGCCTCTCCTGCCAAGCCCTGGCTGGCGCCACGTGGGCTTCCCACAACTGGGAGAAGCTCAGGAGCCCCATGGAGGTGAGCCAGCGTGCCCAGCTCATGGTGTTCTGCTGCCCCTTTGTCAGAAAGGAGCCTTCTCTTTGCAAGCAGTGTCAGAAGACAACAGTGTTGGGTGGAACTTGCAAGGCAGCCAGTGGCATTGAAGGTGTGATGTAGTAGAACTTAACTTCTGGTTCATTATATGGTAGAAAATCCCTAGGTTGCAGCCGGCTCGATGTCTCTCTTGCTGTCATAGTACTCTCTTGTCCCTGTGCACAGTGTCTGTGCTCTCTCTCCCCACCCACCAAATTACTGATTTTTGTAGGCAAGGCTAAGATTTCAGCTCTGGCCCCACAGATTCATTCTGCAGGACTTGAGATTTCCAAGCAGACACATACCTGTGCTGCATTCTTCAGCCACTTCTTTAGAGAGCGATGAGCCAGCGTTGCTGAAGGCTCTTCCTGCCCTCCCCTTCATACCCTGACAGGAGGACAGTAGCAGCACACTTCTTTCCAGCCTTTGTTCTGCTTCCTCATTTTTACCTCCTGAGATGAAGCTTGTTGTAACTCAGGCTCTTCGTTCTTGGAGAGGAGGAGGACTGTGGTAAGGAACAAGTGTGGGGGCAGCTTTTAAAGTGGAGAGCCCTGCTGGATGGGAGGGGGGTGAGGGTCGGTGGATACACGTGATTGCAGCAAGCAGAGGGCCTGCAGTAGTAAAATATACCTTGCCCAGCAGCCTGCAGGCATGCTGTACTCAGCAGCTGAGTAGGGTATTCATTTGCAGTATTTGGCCTGTGATGGGGTCAGTAAAATGAAAAGACTTTTTGGCCTAAGGATGAGGTTTAAAAAGAAACCAAAACCCCCAAACTAAAACAGCAAAACAAACAAGCAAGCAAACACATGCACACACACCCCCCCCAAGCCCAACACCTCCCAAGCTCAAAACCCACTGCCATCACAGGGTTTTCATTTTGCTCTTGAGCAATTTTTGTGCAGCTTTTCCAGGCTTCATTTCTCTGTGGTGCTGGTCAATAGAAGTGCTGTAAGATGTGCAGTCCATATCGTGGTCCCCAGCATGTGAGATGAACAGAGGGAACTTCTGATGAGTTTGCTCTGCGTGCTCTGGATTTAGCTGTGGAGGGGAGGAATATTCTCAGCCCTCTGCATCTTGTGTGTGCTGTCAGCCTCTGCCACTGATGTCTGTATACTTAACCTTATTGGCCCAGAAATCTGTTGTTGTCACTGAGTTGTGTGAAAGATTGAAAATGTATTTGTTGCCATGTAGGTCAGAGTGGTCAGTAAGGTGAGGAGCAAGTCCCGGAGTGCCAGTGGCCAGAAATGTGTGTGGTGGGCCCTGTGATGTGCCAAGACCTCTGCCTCCTGACTTGAGCAATCTGCCTGTTGCTTTGCACCTCTGCAACTGTCTGCATCTTCCTGCAGCAGTCTCTTGCCATGTTGGTAGCCTGCAGGGTAACTGGCTAGAGGGACAGTATTTGTACACCGCCCTGCACCACAAAGCTCTCATCTGTGAGCCTGGTTCCCTTCCCAAATCCTGCAAGACCACAAGCGCTGAAGAGATGGTAATTGATTTTAAATTGACCTTTTTTTTTTTTTTTTTTTACTGTTGTTACCTTAAGAGTGCTTGTGCTGATTACAGCACATAAAAGATGAAGGTTGCTTTCCTGTGCGTGGTACTTGCTTACAATCCGCTTGACTCAAATTATTTTTTAATTCTGTGTTCTTCACTAGCACCATGCTTTTGACTTGCTGTTGGCTGTAGGTGCTGGCACAACCCCTATCGGCACACTCAGCTTGAGTGCTTCCCTGTCTCTTCAGGGTGAGGTTTAGTAACAGACCATTTCAGGGTGGTGCTTCTATATTTCTGTCATCTTCAATTTCAGATGTCTGCTTTTGCAAGTGTAGATGTCCCTTTCTCCCCACCCTTCCGACTCTGCTAGTGTAGCATAGCAGTATTTGGTAGTGAGTTTCTATGTGGGCGTAACCAAAGAGAGTAAAATCACCACCATGCTATTGTGTGTTAAGTTTTGCTTTGAGTTTAAAGCCTCCGATGGTACTCCTTGACAGCTCTTTTTTGTACCTATACTTTCCAATCCTAAATTCTCTCTCCTCTTCTTCCTTCCTTTCCTTGCCCCACCTTCATTAATGGGAGGTGGGAAGGGAAATCTGTGTTCCCATTTTACTCTGCCATTGTGTTTAATGATCTCATATGCTTTGGATTGACTGCTGTTCTGCTTAGGTGGATACCTGGCTTTCAAGGTCTGATACATTAACAAAATGATGTGATACTGGAAAGAGCTTTTGAAACTTTTTGCTAGTAATTTTTTAATCATTATCTTTATCTCTTTCATGTAGAGACTATTTTGGTGGTGTTGCTTTCCTTCAGACTTTATTTGGCATTCCCCCACTGGCAGTGGGCCCTGGCAGCCCCTGTGTGATCCTTGTTTTGCCTTTTGATCAAGGCAGCAGCAGGCAGGCTTGAGGTAGGGGCGTGTTTGCACTGGGGTGCAGTCAGGCTGTGGGAAGCAAAGGTGTGGATGTGGTCTTCACAGCCCACCCAAAGGAACAGCTCTCCAGGCAAAGAGCAAAGCTCTTCAGTGCCAGGGTGCAGTGTGCAGCAAGAGGTGTCCTTTTGACTAGCATGCCTCTGGGTATGAGTACTGTCCTGTAGCATTGACAAAGCTTGCTTGGGTTTCTGTTCCCTTCTGAACTTTCCTGTGTGGTGGATTAGTAAGTCGCATTCTCAGAATCACAAAATCATGTAGGTTGGAAAGGGCCTTGAATATCATCTAGTCCAACCGTTGACCTAGCATTGTCAGTTCTCAACTACACCAGATCCCTCAGCGCTGTATTGACCTGACTCTTAAACACCTCCAGGGATGGGGACTCCACCACTACCCTGGGCAGCCCATTCCAACGCCCAACAACCCGTTCTGTAAAGAAATACTTCCTGACATCTAGTCTAAACCTTCCCTGGCGCAATTTGAGGCCATTCCCTCTTGTCCTATCGCTTGTTACTTGGTTAAAGAGACTCATCCCCAGCTCTCTGCACCCTCCTTTCAAGTAGCTGTAGAGGGCGATGAGGTCTCCCCTCAGCCTCCTCTTCTCCAGACTAAACCCCCCCCAGTTCCCTCAGCCGCTCCCCGTACGACCTGTGCTCCAGACCCTGCACCAGCTCCGTTGCCCTTCTCTGGACACGCTCGAGTCATTCAACGTTCTTTTTGTAGTGAGGGCCCAAAACTGAACACAGGAATCGAGGGGCGGCCTCACCAGTACCAAGTACAGGGGTCAGATCCCTTCCCTGTCCCTGCTGGCCACACTATTGCTGACACAAGCCAGGATGCCGTTGGCCTTCTTGGCCACCTGGGCACACTGCTGGCTCCTGTTCAGCCGGCTGTCAATCAACACCCCCGGGTCCCTCTCTGACTGGCAGCTCTCCAGCCACTCCTCCCCAAGCCTGTAGCGCTGCTGGGGGTTGTTGTGGCCCAAGGGCAGCCGCAGGCATTTGGCCTTATTGAAACTCACACAGTTGGCCTCAGCCCATGGCTCCAGCCTGTCCAGGTCTCTCTGCAGAGCCTTCCTACCCTCGAGCAGATCAACGCTCCCACCCAACTGGGTGTCATCTGCAAACTTACTGAGAGTGCATTTGATCACCTCGTCTAGATCATCAATAAAGATGTTAAACAGGAGTGACCCCAAAACCGAGCCCTGGGGGATACCACTTGTGACTGGCTACCAACTGAATTTAACTCCTATGACTTCTCGTGTGAACACTTAACAGGGTTTTGTAAGGGTGATTTTTTTGTTACGAAGTTGCAGTGCAACAGAACAACCACCACCCTTCCAAGTCTTAGCAGAAGAGAATAGAAATGTGAGCTGGACATGCCTGTTTCTGTCAAACTAACTAGGGTTTGATTTATCCTACATTTGCTACTTGCCTTGCCTTCCTAAGAAGATATGAGTGGGCAAAATATATATATATTGAGGATAACATACTACAGAGCCTTTAATGTAGTTCATGTAGCACTTACTTGCTTTTTGGCTAGTGAACTTCGGTACTTCTGCAGTCTTACAAAATGAGTGAATAAATGTATTGTGTAATTGTGCTCTGTAAAGTGTATTCTAGACAGTTTGCTAGAGGTTGACATAAGGTATATTCAAATTGGCAGCCCCTGATGATTCCAAAGACCTGCCTGAATCTTATGTTTTGCACCTAATTTATTTAACTTTTGCATATGCGAGTGCTGAGTGTTCTCTCTTCATACATTTATGTGGGACAAGACTCGCTCCAGATGCAGTTTCACAATCTTCAATCCAGTCTGACTGTGTTTATCCGTCACTTGGTTCTCAGATGGACGCACCCATGATCAATACCTGCCCCTGCTGTGGAAAAGTGAGTTTTCAGCCCCATAAGAGTTGATCCTGCTGAGCCTAAGGTTAAGAGGAGGAGGAGGTGGCACTTGGGGGAGGTGAAGGGCAAGTGTAGAGTGGGACTGCCCCCTTTAATGGCAGCTTGTCAGTAAAGTGGTCAACACCAACCGTGAAACCAGTCAGTCCCTCAGCAATATGGTATTTGGAGCTGCAAAAAATGCAAGGGGACCTGGCTAGGGCAGCCAAGTAGCTTGAGGTTTGTGCTCTGTTTCAGACTTCTGAATGCCTTTTACTAGGTTGGAAAGCAAAGCAGTGCTTTCTTACTTAAGCCCTGCCCAAATTCCTTGAATTGTTGCAGTTTGGACCAGGTGATGGTTCTAGTCTGCATGTGAAAAGAATAAACTCTCTGCCCTGCCAATTCTCCATAGGTAGGAATGCAGTTTAAAACCACCTCTAGCCATGCAAGATATGTGAGATTATGGGGGAAGGGTTTTGGAGTGGGGGAATGGAAATCAGCTTGACACAAGTAAGTAATGTTGGAAGCATCGAGACTGTGCTTATGGCTTGGTAGACTAAGGGGGCTGCACTAGCTGTCTGAGAAATACGTGTCCCCAGCTGCTCTTCCCCTCCCTCGCAAGGCACAGCCTCTGCATTGCTCCGTCATAACTGCTTGTGGACATGAACTGTGAGCCAGATGAAAGAACTTCATCAATGTTAGATTTAATTTACCAAAACAGTAAGAGGGAGAAGAGTTAAACCTAGATAGCTCCCCACAGTGAGGAAGCAGCAAGAGGATTGGAAAGAGCTAGAGAGAATCGAAGAAAAAAAACAACCAAACAACCCTCTTAACTCTTTTTGCTGGGAAATAAGTATCGATGGATCTGAACATCACACTGCCTGGTTCCCCAAGCACTGGCCCTGGACTGGGATTTGGCATCTGTCTCATTTTCAAGTCCAACACAGTCTCCCGCCTTCTGGAAGCAAGTACTGGTCAAAGAACCACTGCGCAGCAGCTGCTGAGCTGGGAAAGAAGCTGCTTCTGTTGCCTGTGCAGGAACATTAGCCGCCTCCTCTTAGGCCTTGTGGAGATTGCCAGAGCTCATAGCATATCACACGAACCCAGTTGTTGAAGCTTTGAGGAAACAAAACTGCTCAGCAAGTGCAGTCTTTAGCCCTCCAAGTCTGAAAGCTCAAAACCTGAAGACTTTGCTATGCTGCTTTGCAGAATACCAGACTTCTTCCATGAACAGGTACCAGTAGTCTGATCCCCATCTTTAGAGAGTGGCAAGGGAGTTTGGGGAGCCAAAGAGCTGTGCTATGGGTTGGTTGCTCGTGCCTGGGACCTGGTGCTTCCCTGTTGGGATAATGCAACAGAGCTGGCTGCTGCTACAATGAGCTGAGTGGGAATCCCCTGTCAGTTCTCAGCAGCAACACTGATGGGTGCCTGACTCTTTATTCTCTAGCAAATGCATAATGCTCTGGTCTGATCTGCTTTTGCTGCCTGGTCGCTGTTCATATGGACCTGTATTGCTCTGCCAACTGTTGCTTCAGGTGTAGTTCAAAGTCTGCAGCATGAACATGTCAGGGCTCTATGCTGAGTCTTCCTGGGTAGAGCTCAGCCTACAGCAGTCCTAAATAAAGAGAAACCACACAGAGAGCTGGAGACAAGCTCTAAATTATCAGGGTTGTGTTCTTAAGCATCAGGAAGTCAGGAAAAGAGAGCTAGTTGCTTGCTAAGCAAGGCAAGAGGCTTAGCTGTCTTGGCAGCTGAGAAGGGAAGAAATAAATTCTAATTCACTTAACAATACCTTACCTGCCTGCAGAAATGGGCTTGGCTGGCTCATGGCATGGGAGATAGTCTACTGTGGAAATGACTAACTTCCTCTGGCAGTTGCCATTGCAGTGCATAGGATGTAGGAGGTAGGATGTGAGGAGGTCCTGAGCCACTAGTAAGTGTAGCTTGGCTTGCTAAGTACCAAGTTGAACTTAATGCTGTGAAAACTCCACTTTCTGAGTTGGATTGCCTCATTTGTGCAGGAAGAAAATGTTTCCCCTACAAGCACAATGCTCTATGGCCATCTGACTGCATAAGAGGAAGGAAGAGTCCTGCAAAGGTTAGATCCTACGTGCCTTGATGATAGGATATGTGATCCTGTGGGAGGGAAGAGGATCCCATGGGAGAGGGGGGCTGAAATTCATTACTTACCTGGCTTCCAGCCTGCTGGTTCAGGTCACTTTCTCTTCCCAAGCTGTGGTGGGTGCTGGTGTAGGGTTGTGTGGTCATTACTGCATAAGATGTGTGGGAGCACAGCGTGTGATGCACTGCACTGGATGCTTGTACAGCAGCCGCAGGCCCCCTGGGCAATGGCCAGTGCCTACTGTAGTGTGTTACAATCCTGTGATTGCTTGATGAGGAAAGGGTTGGGACAACTGTGCCCTTGTGCTTCAAGCCCACCCGCTGGGTATTCAGCATGCTGGGAGTGGGATTATTTCTTCTGGCCCATAGACAAGATCAGCTTGAGCCTCACACTGCAGGATCTTAATTACCCATACCCTTTTCCCTGTGAAGCAGCACATAGACTGGTGGTGGTGTTTGACATGGCTGTGGCTGGTGCCCAGCCGTATACTTGGGTCAGAGCAGCGTAGGTCACCAAATAAAGCAGACTTCCAGGGGAGTAGTTATGGTGGAAATCGCATTCATCCTTCTGCAAACCTTCCATTGTGTGGATGTGGTTTTTCCAAAGGAGACAGCAGTGAGTGGCAAAGCTGAGGACAAAAGGCCAAATCAGTCTGTGAAGACACTGTTTTGCTGTTCCCAGTTCAACTTAGTGCTGACATGCAGCTGCCATCAGGAAGAGGGTTAAGCATACATATCACATGGCATGGTTCTGTTTACTGCATACTTCTCATAATCGGGGCTGGCATCCAAATCCGGAAGAAGATTAGCACTTAACCAGAGACCCTGAAACAATGTGTTTCATGTTGGTCTTCCTGTGAAGCTATGCAGTCTGCCATCAGCTCTCTTGTAGGCTCGTCCCTGCAGCCCTCAGAGGGAGCTATGGGGAGAGAAAAAAATGAAGCATTTTAGGAACAAAGACTGAATTGGACTGAACTGCATTTATCATTGGTGTAAGCTTGAAGCCAGAGGAGTTTTGCCAGGAATGAGCTTATTCCATAATAACTTGATCTCTACCAAAAGAAGTTCTAGCTGGACCCTGCTCTGAGATTAGTGCATGAAGCTGTCCACGCTCAGCAGTGACCAGTCTGGGAAATGGGATCGTGCCCCTTGGCGTAAGAGTTTGGATGGGTATCCCCCAGCAATTTAGCCAAGTAACTGAAGATAAGTAGTTGTGGTGGTGAAGAACCAAGTATAAAATTCAAATTAGTTACTGAGGTATGGTTTTGGACAAGAGAGGTGTAATTTTGCAGCATGGTCTATAGCTTACCCTTGCTTTCAGCACGGGCCTACCTGTAGCAGACTTCCAAGGGGCCCAAGGCAGGGTGTGATTTGCCTTCCTACTACTCCGCATTTAGAAGGCAGATCCATCTGTTTTTCTCTCCTAACAAACTCGTCTCTGCCCATAAATATAACTCAGTATGGGGCTTTTCCCTTCCCTTAGTACCGGTTCACTTGCAAAGACCTGCCTTGTCCTCCTTAGAGCTTCAACCCATGTCAGCAACCTGTATTGCTGCTGATTTCCAAAGCCATTTCTGAAGGCTTCTATCATCATCTCTTAGAAATTGCAGAAGTCTGTTTTCTCCCATGCTTTTTCCATCAACCTAGTTCTGTCTTATCTGAAAAGTCTGATCATCATCCATGGATGAAGTTTATATGAAAGAGGAAAGATGGAGAGGTGTACTACTTTTTGCCCTCTGTGATGAAACCAAAAGCTAATGGAAAAAGAACTAACTCCTGTTTGTTATTGTGGTCTACCTGTTTAGGAAGGTCTTGGGCTGAAGGGGAATAGGAGAAGTTTGCTGGTCTAAGCCTGAGCTTGAAGTAAACCTGTCCATGTGTCTGTTAGTAATGTCAGAAGGACCCCTTTTCGGCAGAGTTGACTTTTGTTTACTCTTTTTGTACTTCAGCAGGAAAGGAGATGAGTTCATGCTTCCCATTCTGTTGAGTGCTAGTTATGACTGCTAACCTATGGTACAGTTTCTTTAGCCATAGATATTAAAAATACAGCAGTTTGAGTCTATCTTGAATTAACTTTTCTGTATAAGTCTTAACACTGAACTGGATTATTGTTAGAGAAACAGAATGCTACATGAACTTCCAGAAATAATATCAAATTTCTCTGGTTAGAAGGCTCATGGTGGATGTCTTAAGGTGCTAGCAAGATTTCTGTTTTCAGTAGATATTGACAGACCTTGTATGGATATTGGTGGAATGGGTTTTTTAGGTCTTCTGAAACAAGTGCCAATAAATGTTCCTTGGCTGTTTGTACCAGGGTGTTGTGGTTTAACCCCAGCCAGCAACTAAGTACCACATAGCCACTCGCTCACTCCTTCCCCAGTGGGATGGGAAGAGGATCAGGGGAAAAAAAAAAGGAAAACTTGTGGGTTGAGATAAGAACTGTTTAATAACTAAAGCATAATAATAATAAGTAATGAAAATCAAGATAGGAAAAAGATAAGTAACACCCAAGAAAGACAAGTGATGCCCAGTGCAATTGCTCACCACCCACTGACTGATGCCCAGCCAGTCCTTGAGCAGCCATCAGCCTCTCTCAGCCAACCCCATTTATATACTGGCTGTGATATTCTATGGTATGGGATATCCCTTTGCCTGGTTCAGGTCAGCTCTCCTGGCCGTGCTCACTCCCAGCTGCTTGTGCACCTGCTCATTGGCAGAGCACCGGAAACTGAAAAATACTTAATTAAAGATAAGTACTACTTAGCAACAACTAAAGCATCAGTATGTTATCAACCTTATTCTCACACTGAATCCAAAACACAGCATTGTACCAGCTACTAGGAAGAAAATTAACTCTATCCCAGGCGAAACCAGGACACGGGTAATTTGACTTCCACATGGTAACTAACACTGTCATCTGCATGCATCTTGCCTCACACAGATGATTCCTTAGCTGAGAAAACAGATGACAAAGTCATGGCAATGATGATTTGTAGATTGCACACAAGCCGCATGTCTTACTGTTTGGGTTATCTATTTCTTGTGAGTGGGTTTGTTTTTTTTTTTTTTGTGGATTATTTTTTTTTCTCTCTCATGTAATATGATGCAGGATCCAGGATCTGCTAGTTTTATTATTCCTACTGTACCCATGCATGCATGTTTCACTAGAAATGATTTAGGCATTCCCTAGGTAAAGAATAAAATATCCTGAGTGTCATAGATCTGAAAAAAACACCTGGTAGCTCACAAAATGAACAAGACTCAACCGCCATGTGTTTTACTGTGTAACCATTAGGAACAATTGCCATGTATCAGTTGTGATAGTAAGCTGAATTGCAAATGTTTTGCTTAGCAACTGTTGCAAAGGAAAATTGTCAGGCAATAGCAAAATTAGGAATGGTGAGTATGGAAGGCACACTTTTTAAGAAATGAGCTGTACTCTGATGTATTATCTGTGACTAAATGATTTGGCATTTTCTTACACAATCATGTAGGAATATAAGCATTTATGAATATGCATGAAAGCTAGTTCAGTCTCATCCCCTAGCTCCATGAAAGCTCTTGCTGGCTTTCTGTGTGTAGTAGATATCTCTAGGCAACTTCCCAACACAGGGCAGCAGGGTTGAAGAGCTTTACATGGTAGTAATTACTATAGCTGATCTTTATAACACTGATGAATTTGAGTGGACATCCAACCATGGTAACTGAAGAATGGTGTCTGGCTTAGTCATTCTCCATGAAACCATTCCCTTTCCCCTAAAATAGATGATGTATTGAGGACTGTGACCAATACCATGTTTGAGATTTCCCTCCTATGGATCTGAACCAAGGTTCATGGTGGTGTAAGCACAAGTATGAATGAGGTACTGGTGTGTCCAGTACGTAGCAGGACAGGACAATGACAAGCGATGCACCATATGCTGTCTGCGGAAGTGCTTGCTCAGGCAGTGTTGGCTGTGGAGCTGCCTGAATGGACAAGAGTCTGTAGTGACAAAAGCTTTAATTTTGTCATGCATAAGTATGCACATGTCATAGAGAACACTACATTTAAAAGACTCCATGGAGGAGGCTAATCCAGCGGTCTTGAGGCCTAAAGACTTAAATAAGAAGTTGGTACTGCCCTTGATACTGTAATCTTAACAAGGGACTGTCTTTAGGAGAGGCATATGAGTAACAGGTGGGCATTATAATACAAATACTGTCAGGGTAAGAGCGCTTTCATTAGGTGTTACTTATTGATGGGAGAAATGATAGAAGGCAAAAGAAACCTACCTTGAACTGTCATACAAGATGTGCCTCTGCACAAGACCCTTTCTACTGGGTTGTCTGTGAGAGGATGCTTGACAGGTGTCTTAGTCTCCTTTTTAGTTGATTATTAAATTCTATGCAAAAATAGATTAAAAAGTTATGTAAGGAAGAGTTAGGGTACAGCTTAGTAGCAGTCTGCCCAGGCTACTTGCCTGGTCTTGGAGTAAAGGTTTTGTTTTTCCTGGTATCCCAGCACTCCAGTGAGATTTTTATAGTGCTTTTGTTGCCCTTCCAGGCCAGGGCTCAGCTGAAACCTGGGCACTGTCTCCTAAGTACCTGCCCTTTCTTCCTTGCCTGTCCCCAATAGCATGTGATAGGAGGGAATCAGTATTTTGCTATGGTGACAGCATAGCTCAAGTGGAAGTTCTCCAAGATGAGAGCTTCCACGTTTGAACTAGAAGGGAGGGACTGGCAGGAAAATAGTTTTGGCAAGGCATTATCTTTCTCTGAAATTTTCTTCCCACCTGAGTCTGAGATATTTCTGCAAGTCCTGTCCCTTGCAGTGGAGTGACACTGGAGAGGATGTCCCTCAATGTTTTGGGTTGTGGCAGCTCTGATATGAACATTGGTGCCATTTGCTTTGCTTTGGACTTGCAGTTCTGTCATTCTGTCTGCCTGTGTGGGTTTTGTGTCCTTCTTTAGCAGAAATCCTGTTTGTTGCAAGCTATGGTAGCTCCCAAATAAAGGTTGAGTCCCTGCTGCCGCATCCTCTCCTCAAGTGGAATGTCTTGTATAAATCATTTGTCTTTCCCTGGGCAGAGACCTCATTTTATCCTTCACATTAGGAATGGGAGCCTTCTTTGCCCTGCTGAACCTGTGGGCTTTCAGACAAGGTAGCAAGGGGTGCATGTTGCTGTGTTACAGACTAGTGTGGTACTCGGTCCCTCCTGCATTTCCTTCATCACTGTGCTGATGAGCACAGTGTGAAACAGGCTCTAGGGATCCTCCATGGCTGCTGGAGGCGGCAGGTGCTGCTGGCAGATACTGGGAAAGCCTGTGCTGCTGTTACTGACTCGCTCTTCTTTGCAATTAATTTTAAAAAAAAAAAAAATTTTTTAAAATGCTTCTTGGATCCCAAGGCTATGCAGTTGGTGGCAAGCAGATGTGTCTCAAGATGTGGATGGGAGGGTGTACGCAGGTGCCCGTCCTTGGTGCTGCGTGGCTGCCAGGCCCTTTGCGGTGTGTGGGTGACCTGGGCTGTCTCCCCCTAATACCAGTAGTACTCAGTGGCTTGTGCCTCTTCAGCAGCAGTCTTCTCTCTCTCTTCCAGCTCTGGACTGTGCACTTGACAGAGCAGCCCTTCAGCCCAGCACAGGGTGGCTCTCTTCCCATGCATGGCATGGTGCCCTGTCCCTAAATGAGGGCGCCTCACCTGTACTGGTGGCTCTGCTGTGTCCCACATCTGTTGGCAGGGTGACTCCTCTCTGCCTTCCTCGGTCTCACCACTCTGGTGGGGCAGAACTGGGTGCTGGTCTGTCCAGAAGATGAGGGGATTGCCACCCTGCTGCCTTCCCCATCAGCGAGAGTGCACTCTGCCCTGCAAGCAAGCCAGCCATGCCCTGCACCCTGTGAATTTATGGGCTTCCTCAGTGTAGCTTTGTCTCTGTTCACCAAGCAGGGAATTTGGCAGGTGTATCAGCTAATACGAGAAATCAGCTGACTTGTGTCCGAAAGCAGGGGTAAGAGTTGAGTGACCAGCTCTGGTAACTAAGACTGCTGAGCAGGCATCCATCTGTACGTGCTTCAGGGGTGTGCTGAGTGGGTGCAGCTGAAAGAGCCTGCTCAAATGGAGACAGTGACTGGGAGTACAGATGTGGAAAGCACAATTTTGTGGTGCCTGCACATCGTACCACACCAGCAAATTCTCTGAGAGTCCCCAAAGTGATTTTTTTTCGATCCTAGAAAAAAAATCCCATGTAGGCCTAAATAGAGGTATTTGTAAAGGACTTAAAAGGTTGTGGGGTGATAGAAACCCAGGATCATGCTCTGTTCCAGTGGGAAATCCTTTCCTATTGCTGGTCATGGGAAGCATCTCAATGAGTTCAGCTTCAGTCTACTGCTAGCACATTGTTCAGGTCCCTAGGCTTTTCCAAAATTGCCATAGAAAGCTTAAAACTGTCTGGAATTTTATCATGCTCCTGGGTTGAATAAATCCCATTTCAGTTACTAAAGAAACAGATTTGTTTTTTTTGTTTTGTTTTTTGAAAAGTCATTCAGGAATTACATGGGATTAGAGGTTTCTCTTGTCACTGGGGAAAAAAACCCATTCTGCTGTGCCAGAGCCCCAGGGTGATGGACTTCTGTGGTAGTTTGGGACTAATACTGTAGAGCACCTCTGCATTTTTTAATGGATACCCCCTATTTTGAAAACCACTAAGTGCACAGGTTTACTGGCTGTTAGTTTGTACAGCACAGTGATTTGTGCATCACAGAAAACAAGATGAGCCTGTGTCCTGAGAGTTTCTAGGTAAAATTAGTGGTTCCAGCTACCGGTGTGCAAGCATAAAGCAGCAAGCATCCTTGTACTTGGTTCTTGCTGACAGGCTAGACCACAGATCATTTCCTGTGGTTAGGAGCCACATCTGAGAGTTTTGAGAGCAATATATGCAAGTTGGGGACCTTGTAGCTAAAATAATATGTTTCAGATGAGAGAAGAGCTTACTAGGAAAAAAAAAGGAAAGGAACGATATGGGGTACAGATATGATGCATGCATATTCACTTCAGGCAAATAATGTGTGGTGATGGTTCACGGTGGTTTTGATGCCCTGTTTTGTTGGGGGTGCTGAAGCACTGCTTTTTGAAGCAGCCCCGTTCTGTTAGCCACCCAGAATGACTTATCATTTTGTAAGACTGTTTCAAAACTGGGAGTACATATTGATGAACAGTTTCACTTCTGCATATGAGAGAAGGGCACCTCCCCATGCTACCCTAAGAGCTGCTTGTTGTCGGTGTCATTTCTCACTGGTAGTTAATATGTAACCACAATGTCCACAGAAAATCTAGATTTCAACAATTATTTCTGTACCTTGACAATGTCTTTTTCAAGAGTGGCAAGGGAGGGGCAGGAACAGGGTGATTTACTTTGTGTTGCCTTAAAGCTAAACAAATCAATGTAAGCCACATAGTATTGATTTGACCTTCACTTAAGTCAAACTCTACATAAAATCTGCTGTGGATGTATGGAACAATTGCTGTGTAATTATATTCTGCTCTTTCCTACTGAACTGTAAAGCAGAAGTAAATTAACATCTCGCATGATTTAAGGAGTTTGCTTACAAAAATATTTTGTTCCTGCTCTCTTGTTGTACAGGTTCAGGACCCCACTGTGCTCTGTGTGCAGGCACAGCATGGAGCGGTGTGCTGTTACTGTAATGTCCCTAATTGTTGTTCATCCCTTTCCTTCCTCACCTGTACTTGTGGTCCTGCTTCTAGGGTATTGCTGTACATTAAGCAGATAGTTGTTTGTCCTGGTTTATTCTGAATTAATTTATGATTCAGTATGGAACAAAGAGATAGACTCAACAGTAAAGTTTGTTACTGTTAAGCAGGTATTCTTTATTAGCAGCACTGGGGTCCCTGGGGATTCTCCACCATAAGGGCTCCCCCGAGTTAGTAAGGGACATCGGTTTACATCCATAAAAATCATACATATTCGTTAGATTTCCTGGGAAGGGATGTGTTATCATAAGGAGTTCTCAGAATCCATTTACATAAGTTGACACCCTTTGAGCATGTGTCCTAAGTTCTGTTGGGGGTCTTCCGTGGTCGAGGGAAGAAGTAAGCAGTCTTCCTCACAGTGTCTGTTAGTTGATCTTTCCAGAGCATGCGCTGTGAAGTAAAGCCCAGGTGTCTTCTTCCTCAATCAGCACAAATCATCCTCCTCATTACAGGGTCTCTGTATCCTTTTGTTTGAGTCCCCCCTATCTTAGTTTGCACATTCCAGGAACTGTCCAAGTGTCCATTGAAGGTCTTGAGTCTCGGTTATCAGTGATTTACGTAGGAAGCCTAACGAGAGTCTTAGTCTTACCTAGACAGACGAAGAGGCCTAAGGAAACAGTTAGTGAGTCTTGGGGAAGCAAAGGTAGAAATGAAGCAAAACACAAGCAAAGCTTTCATATATCACAGTTTAGTCCTAATCAAGGACTGTCATGAATTCATTTGAGGTCTTTTAAGTAAGATGTTTGAGTAGTTAAGATACAACTGAATCCTTGAGGATTTATCACCGGTGACTTTTGTCATTGTGTTACTCGCCTGCCTTTGATTAAATCTTATTCTTCACAGCTAGGCTTTATAATGTTTTCACCTTACTGATCATCTTAATTTTTTCTGTCACTAATAATTACATCAGGTGATATTTATACTTGTATAAAATGTTGTGTAAACCCCCCCTTACCCCCACTTAGTTCTCTCCATGATAGAGACTGGCCACTTTATGCTTTAATTTTCTACCTTCTAGCTAGTTTATATTCCAGGAGAGAATATCCCTCTTGGCCTAAGACTATTTGCCTTCGAAGAGTCAATGATGTTATGGTAACAGCAAAGTTAGCAAAAATAAGTCAGAAGTCAGGCAACAAAGAAGAAAGATGCAAACTGCATGCTTGTTTCTGGAGGTGCGGCAGCATGGGACAAGTCAAATACGTTTGTTCCTTATTAGATACCAACAAACGTGCACCAGAGCAGTGTAGTAAGCCAGACTTCATTCGTTCTGCTGCTTACTGAATGCTTATTACCAAAGAATAAATAGGTTAATATTTGACTTTGGGGATGAGGCATTAATTTTCAAGAAGAGCTAAAACCAACTAGAAATTTAATACAGTGGTTCATAGGAAAGCTTGCACTAGCATTATTTTGCATCTCAAGAATTGCACGTTGCCTGTTACTAGTGATTTGTTTGTGTGGCCAAGGTCAGCTGATGCTTAGCAGGGCTGGGAGACTAAGGCACCTTCCTGGAAAAAAAGCCCTGCTGATGATAAGCAAAGCAGCTGTGGGCTTTGATAGCCCAACAAAGGGGTGGGGGGATGACAGGGACACAGCCTCAGTGGTGGTTAAATTTAATGGTTAGCCTTGATCGCTTAAAGCCTTCACTAAGACGGTGTTGACTTAATGCCTGTGGCAGGTGCAGTCAGTTCAGCTGTATGGTGGTAACCGACCCATTGGAGCGTGATGCAGGTGGAGCACATTGTCTGAAGGGGCAGCACTCCTAGGGTGTCGTCCTCTGCTGCCTTTTGTGATGAGACCTGTATGTCCTTAAGTAATGGATTTCCTTTACTCTGCCTGGGAGGTGAGGCCTGTGATGGGATACTCAGTCACCTGGTATAGAAGGCCAGCAGGTTGCTCTTGGCACCACAGTTAAACTAGCTTCTTGGTGGGGCTTTCTTTGGGTTGCCGTCCTTGTCATACATGAGGTGGGATTAATTCCTGTGTTGACCCTACCACATCTCTCTTCAGGAGATGACCTGGAGTAGGATGTACCTCAAGGATGGGGAAACTTTTCTAGGGCTCACACCTGATTTGAAAGGAGACTTTGGATCTTGTGTTGGAGCAGCTGCAGTTCAGGCACACACACCTCCTTGCTGCACCTCTAATAGAGTTGCAATGTTCAGCAGTGGAGCAGAGTAGAGAGCTGTCTTAATCATGCTTGCTGTTTTTTGAGCCTACCCTCTTGTTCAAGCTGGAAAAACAGCTGGTGGGAAACATTGTTACCCAGTGCTTGGGTAATGCTGGTGCTTGTGTGCTTTCTGCTGTGCTGGATGGTGTGCAATTAGCCCTGAGTGCTGCAACCTTCAACAGCTCGCTACATGTCAGACTGCCTTTAACTCTTTTTCTCTTAAAGCTTTGCAAGTCTTGAGCCCAGGAATCTTTACCTAAGTTTAGATGTAGCCATGGCACAATGCTGAAATGTAATGTGTCCTGTTGATGAAGTAGGCGGTGTGTGCTACAACGCAACACCCAACTTCTGAAGTGTATCTTGAGTGGCACCTCTCCCATCCTTCTTCCTTCACCTTGGAAGAGCCTGATAGGATGGCACTGCATTAATCCTTTAGCATTTATGTGGTCAGAGTAGCAAGCAGTGCTTTTTTTCATGCAATGATGTCACCTGCAAGATTCCCTTTGTGCCCAGGTGAATGGCAGAGGAGCTGTGAATGCTCCTGGCACAGTAGTTAGAAAGCCAGGTCTTGGCCTTCAAGTCTTCATGAAGAACATGTGCTTCCTGGGGGGGTTGCAGCACGTGGAGGGCTGCTGAGTCCTCCGTTGAATTCAGACAAGTGGGATAGAGATGAAGAGCAACACACAGGCCCTTTAAGAAAACTGGCAAAAGAAGAGCTCAGTATTTAAATTTAGTGCAGACGAAGAGGGGAAAAAATTCCCTACAGCATCTGGTTTATATTACTGCTCTCTGCTTCAGTAGAGGGTGTGTTTACAGTGAAGTTCTCCGGTGCATAGTGAGGGGGGTGCTCAAGCTGTTTGTTTCTGGGGGACTCTGAGCTCAGGGTATGCCTTGCAGTTATCCCCATGTCCTTCCTTTGGCCTCCTTAACTAATCTCATCTCAGCTGTTGAGCAGAGCAGAGGGGTGCCCTGTTGGGTCCATGGTGTCTGACCACAGCATTCTATCTGTCCGGGCTTGCTGTCCTGGCTGCTTCCTGTTTTGCTCAGCCTAGAAATGGAGGCAAATAGTCCTCTGATTACAAGTTTATGATGAGAGATGACCAGTGGCTACCTCCAAAAACTATAAAACTGCTGATGCATCTGTGTCCTGGCTGTTTTAATGCTTTGAACAGAGCTGGTCACTTGACTTTTCTAAAGGCAAGATTGAAGCTCAGCGTGGGAGGTGGAAAGAGCAGAAGGATGGCTGGGTTTTAGTTGTGGTGGAATTTCTCTTCTCTGTGTGTGTGTGCTTTCTTTATTAAAGCATGGTTTGTGGTCTCTGAGCAGTTCAGCAGAGCCCAGTGCCAAAAGGAAACCTGAACATAGTAGCATTAGTGGAGTCAGCTACTCATCATAAAGTAGTAGAGATTTGCACAGGTAGTGCTCTGCACAGGACTGTGGTAACCTGTGCAAATGCTCCCTTACACTACAGGATGCACAAGCTAACAGTGGATCTCCTTCAGGACTGACTGCAGCTCCAGTCATGCATGCTGTAAAAGTACAGTTGTTGGACTCGGCAGCAAGCTCCTGTGCTCTGTTTGGCAGGCAGGGAGGTTAAAAATTCTCCTGAGTTCAGTAATAATATGGCTCTGTTGCAAGATTTCATCATATTCAAGGATAAAAGACAAATTTTTTAGACCTAGAGCTGCAAAAAATAATTCCTAGCCCACAGGGCTAGTGATCATTTCAGAGTCTGCTATTTGAAACCTTTGGGAATAGATGCCATGTGTGTCCATGCAGAAGAAAGAGGAATGGAAAATTCTGGATTTATGTTCATGTATAATACAGATTTTTTCATATGGTCATTCTCTCCAGCTACTGCTGGACTAAAGCCTGTTGCCACCACTGCCAGACTGAGATTAAAGCTCGTAACACAAATAAACTCTTCCCCCAACTATTTTTGCAATTTCCCTTGTCCAAGAAAACACAAAACTAGTCCCCACCTCCCCTTTTTCCTCCTCCTCCTGTCCCAGGACGAGTCAGAAGCAGTTCTCATCTTGCTGTTTTCATCATCCCTTCTCTTTAAACAGCAGCAAAGGCAAATAATTAATCTTTGCCTGACCCCATTCAGATCAGCTCCCCTCAACTATCAGTCATCCTTTATAACTGAATGCATGTCCCTACAGATGAATCAGAAGTTAAATCCTACCCTTGCCTCTCTGCCATGTTCTTCCAGCCAACCACTGTCTTTCAAACTGCTGTGTTCATTTCCCAGTGACCATCTTCCTAGGAGCAGCCTGCTGGCATGGGGGAGAAAATACCTTTTCTGCACTTAGGAACTGCATAGTTGATAGCAAAACTGGCAGCACCATGTGTGTCCTGTTCTTTTGATAATGCTTTGGAAAACACTGGTGCCTAGGGGAAGTTCGGCAATTACTCCAAGGGGGGCCAGTCCTTTTCAAACTGTTAAAATGTTCTACGACCAAAAATGCATATACTTTTCATTGTAGTATTACAGGGGGGTTTAGTTTGTTTGGGGGTTGGTTGGGGGTTTTTTAGTGAAAATTGTGTGTTTTCTGTGGGGGAAAGCAATACTGGGGTGATTTTGGTTTTGGTTTTTTGGTTTGTCGGGGTTTTTTTCCAACAAGAAATGCCAGATACTGCAAATCCCATAATTCCAATATTTTGGCCGGTTTGCTTTCCCTTCTATGAAATACATTTGGGTATGCAGCTAATATTTTGGTTGTATCTGTGGGGTGGTTTCCAAAGGAAATGTCATCTCCCATGATTTACACCTGTCAGACTGTTGTACCATCCTACTTGGTAGCTTTTTGTGGAAGATGCCTTGCACAAGGTATCTGAACTGCAGCTCCTGATAGACATCACAGCTCCACTGATGAAGCCAAGTCTTGCAACTTGTGACAGAGTATTTCTATTATATGCACCCTTGCTAAAAACAGGTCCTTTTCTGTAGAGCAGGAAGATGATGTGTCTGATTCACTCTAACCAGTGTCTCAAATTGTCAGAGCTATCCTAAAAGTCGCTCACTTTTCTAAAAAGGGTGAAATTGCAACAATTGATTGGGAACACTCACTGTTTAGTAAGAATATAGCTGGTTAGGGTTGAAATAGAGCTAAAGAAAGGAAGGGAAAATCCTAACAACTTAAACTGTGAAGTAATGTAGAAATGTCTGGGAAAAAAAAATTAACTTTGTTTCCAGTGGGATTTTACTCTTCTTCCATCTTCTGTCTTTCCTAAGATACTTGCATTAATGCACAGCATCATGGGTCATTTGGCATGTCAAGTAAGAATTGTTCCAATCCTCTTTCTTCCAGCTTAAAGCTGGTCAAATATAAAAGGTTATTTAGCTCTTTTTATTGAAAATAGCTAAGACATCATTAACTCGGAGGTGTATTCATTTTCCTTGATGAAAATACCTGGTTTTTCTCCTCAAATCTATCTTCCAGCCCCCTGCCCACCTGAAATCCCCTCCTTAGGGAAAAGTGTTTCTCCTCTCATCCCTTAACTGGAAGCGCTGAGCTTTGGAAACAGTGCTAGCATTTTTATACCCAGTAAGATGCCTCCTCCTCTGGCCCACTGAAGAATGCACCTTTTATACCAATGGCCTTTCCTATAAATGGAAAGGCTCTGGGTATGTGCAGAGCACAGTGAAAAAAAAACAAACTGCTGGCACTCAGCATCCAGTTTACATCATCCATCCTCTCTTGTGGTGAGCTCTTTGACCTCATCTCCTAGAAATGAGTGAATGCAAGAATGTGAACGTGTCTGTGGCTAGGGCTTAAATCACACTTTGTCCTCAGCCATTGGAGCTGCTGCAGCTCCAGCTCCTGCCTTCAGGATTATTCATATGCTTTCCTGACTGCCCTGTGTGCCAAGTTAATTTCCCCAGCTAGATACAATAGTGTGGTGTTACTAATCTAGGTTACATTTGGGCTTGTCACATCTTTCCAGTGGGTGATCAAGGAGCAGAGGATGACTTTTACAGAAGGTGGGCCTGGGCTGGTCCCCATGTCCTCACCAGTCAATGGGGATGTCTGTTTGCCCAGGGCATCAATGCTGGGACTTGCCTCCCCACTGTCCCCTCGTGCTCTTGTCTCTCAGAGAACATTGTTTGAAGTGTCCAGTTCTTTGTGGCGGAAAAGTAGGAACAGCAAACATTTCCTGATGGGCTGAACTGGCTGCTGGCAGTGTTTTTCGCCGTTTTTTTCTGCAGTGTGTTTTCCCTTATGTTCCCATAGGCTTTCCTGTCATCGGGACGGTGAAAATGTTGTGCTAGGTTTAAAAAGAGATCAAATTTTTCCCATTAGTATCTGGCAAAGTGTTCTGCGTGTCTGCTTTTAAATAACGCAGCAGTTCCTTATGACTTCTTTGGACTTGGTTGGCGTCACCAGACTCTTTCTGTCATTCTGCCACTGACCCCCACAGCGCAGGGCCTGATCCCAACCCCCTGCAGTCAGGGGAAACATTCTCCTTGGTAGCCTTTGGGTCAAGTCCAGAAAGTTTGCTGACTGTTTCCCAGGCTTTACCTAGGGCAGCTATTCTAACAGTCTCGACACCCTCCCAAAGTACTGCAGATCCCTGGTGTGTGTCTTTAAGCCTCAACTTTTTTCCTTTTCATAAAAGTTTTGGAAAATTCAACTGTAAAGCCATAGCACAAACTTTGCAAAGCATAAATGATACCAATAGATACTAGCTCAGAGCTGCTGTGCTACTGTGAACTGAAACTGCCTTTGCTAGTGGTTCAGGTTGAATAAAAGATCAAAGGGGAAAAAAACCCCAAACTTGAATGTTTCTCTTTCCCTTTTAATCCTTGATATCAGTCCCACATCTGATTCCTTTAGAGAGTTTCTTGCTTTGATAAACTGCATAAACAGTTTCAAGACAAACAATTAAGGTCAAAATAGATAAAAAATTTGAGGTTTTGGTCCTGAGATCAAGAAAGTCTTTAAAGACTACATCCCCTTAAAGTTAGGTCATATTCTGCTTAGATTCCCGGTTTGGAGTCCTGGTAGCCATGGGCAGGGCAAAGGAGCATGAGTTTGGAGCAAAGGCAGCAGTGTGGGGGAAGCAGACAAGTGCTGTGTTGTCCTCAGCCAGGTGTTACGTTGGGTGAGCCAGCATTGCCTCCATCTCTGCAGTTGCTGCTCTCTTGAGGTGTCTGAAACATTGAACCACAGTAGTCTGGAACAGAGCTCCTGCTGTAATTATCCCCTATCATAATTTTTAATCTTCAACTGCCTTTTTTTCTTACTTTGCTTTAAGTTCTCCATCCTGATCTGAACACATATGCTGGGAAGACCTGACTTGACCTCCCCTGCTTCTTTGTTCCACTGCAGTACTGAGCCTCAGTTCCTATGCTTGCTGTGTACTAATCTTGGCAGGGGGGCTGTGCCCTGGACCCCTGGTACCTCTCCTACATTGGAAAGCCCTTGCCAAGCTGTGTTTTGCTACCACTGCTGTTTCTGGTACCTTGTCTTGGATACTCGGACACCCCTACAATGGTTTTCACTGTGCTGTCTAGGTGTACCCACAGACTTGGCATGGATTCCTCAAAGCACACCTCAGTATCAGTCAGGGTTATATATGGTGACTGAAGATATGAGATCCCATCGCTTGCAGTGCACGTGGTGGTAAGGTGGTGGTAGAAGCTTGCAGTGGCATGCCAATGCCTTTGGGCCCATGAGGGTGTTCACTAATTAGACCACTCCTTGGGCTGTGATGCGCACTAAGAAATAGCTTGGTACTCAGTGCTAGTGTAGACAGTTTAAATCCTGTTTTATCCTAGCTCTTAGATGACATATGCTTCAGCAAGGAATGTGTCTTAAGATCCCAGAAAAGGCCATCTTCATAATCTCACCACCCACAGTAGCTTCAGCACTTTAAGTATCCAATTAAAAATAAGTCACAATGCAATTCCATTTTAAATATGACTGTTAACCTTAATAAATGCCATTCCCACCAACCACAGGACACACAGACACTGAATAGGTATGAATTTTTGGTGTTAGCTCTTTCATGTGATGGGTATTTAAACTATAAGTGAAAACACTGTTGAACCTACAGCTGTGCAGATGTGCACCTAGCCAAGAGTTACAGCCTGGGAGGAGAGATGCCTGTGGTCAACTCCTAGCCATTCACTGAAGATCTGATCATTATTACACTGATTGTGTGTGCATTGTTGAGGGCATGCAGGTTCAATGAGACACGTAGTGGATACGTTGGAAAAGCTTGTGCCACAGTAATGACCTACTTCTCATGCATGAGAAGGTGCAGCTCTCAGCACCATCCTGATTATGTGTGCTGGCTTCATAGAGGTAACAGCAGTAAAAAGTGACAACTCCTGCTGCTCTGTGTTTGTAAATGAAAGGAGCGCATCTATTTAGAGGTAGGTAGAGGAGCAGCTCCACCTTTTCACTGTCTCTCTGTTGGTTCGTGTTGCAGATGGTGGGAGGGAGAGGAGGTGATGGGGTGGTCACTGTTCAGAGTTCCTGAGGCTCAGTTCTGTATTTTGTCTTTTAAAAGACATTTACTGCTCACAGGGGTTAGCGGTGGAACTTTTTTTTTTCCCAGCACCTTTATGTAAATATTCAGTATCTGGACTACACCCAGATCAGTTGAGCCCTTTCATCCAATGATAGATGTGACATTCCCTACTCTGACCTGACATTTCATTTCCCTCTAGAATGGCCTATGTATCTCTCATACAGCTGCCACATGGACTCTCAATTATCTTGTCTGAGTAATGGCAACATCCTTTTTTTCTGACCTCTGTGAAGCAATCCAATCACACTCACCCAAACATCTGCAGTGATAATTTTTGTCACCCATCACTTATAAACATGCTCTTCAGTTCGTGTCTCTCCAGCAGCACCCCTTTCTTCACCTTGTTAAATATGAGGTACCTGTCTTTGCTTTCAAGGCTCCATGTTGTCTCTCTCATTCTTCTTATCTCTCTGCTGTGAGATGTCAGTTCTCACCTCTGTCGGCCCCTGATGCCAACTGTCTGTCTGCTCATTACATTTTCAAACAAATGCTTTCTCGCTCTTGTTTACTACCTCTCTCACTTAAGAGTAATCTGCTATAGACAGCCACAGTTCTGTTGTTTCCCCTCCAATTAGGCTGCCAGCACCAACTGTGTGGACCAACCCAGAGCAAATTGCACTGTGGCAGTAGGATGTAGCTTTTGAGAGCAAGGTGATGGTGCCAGAACATTACATGATGGCACCAAACATTGGAAAATGTGAGGGAATCAGTCCTGTGGTCTTGTGTAGGAGACTGCTGTTCAGACACAATTACATAGCTTATAGGGATTTGAATTGTTTGTTGCCAGATATGATCAGTCCTTTTTTGGATTAAATCTCTCTTTAGTTTACTATGATCTTGGTAAAGAATGTAACAAGAGGTAGGTCGTGGGTGTGTGGAGACCAATGCCAAGCACCCTGACAACACTGCTTCATTCTGATGTACTATCTCCATCCTCATCTCTAAATCTTATATTGAAAGTGCTTTGGAGCACAGAGCAGCTCTTCGCCCTGTGTCTATGTAGTCCCTACCTAGCACAGTAAGATCCCTACCCATCTTCAGGGCCCTTACTACTTTAGTAGTATGTGTGTATCACAGTCATATTGTCCCAGGAGCTATCTTCATAGTTTTGGAAAATCCCATATCAGGTGAATGATTTTAAACAATTGCAGACCTTGTTCAGAAGGAACTCTGGAGCTGGGAGTGATGCATTTCACAGCTGCAAATGAGTATGAGAGCTCTAAGCATTGACAGCACATTAAGTCAGGGACAGTGCTGGCAGCCAAGGGGGCAAACGCATCTGAAAGTCTTACTTTAGCTAAAGGTTTGTGTGACCAGTGATGGCAATGAAGCCCAAGTATGTCCATGCCATGTAGCCTTCAGGAACTGTTGGATACAGGTATCCTTTCTGATTCCTTGCTCTTTGTCAGGGAGCTCTCAGGCTTCATGCCAAACACTGCTTTGGAGTCCCTTTCTCACTAGAAATGTAGCTATAGGTTCTTTAAGCCAGGATGCTTGCCATCATACCTTAGAAAAACAGATTATTACAAGATTTTTCTGTCTTCCAGAGCTGCAGAATCACTAAAATTCTGTAGCCTGAAAAACCCAAAGCAATGCTTTGTGCTAATTTTGCAGCATCCATACAGAGCAGTGGGCATATACATGTTAAATCGTTTCAATTATTCAACCTATTTACTTAGCTCTGTATTTAGAAAGCCTGGATAAATGAAGCTGTAACTTCCTCTTCCTCCCTTCCTCTTTACCAACAAAGTAAACAGCCAAAGAAGAGGTGCAGAAAAAGCAACATCTGTGAATCTTCCCAGGAGGGTGGAGGAAGCAGTCCCTTGGGGCAGCAGAATGCACGGTGAACATAAGGGCTCTGGGTTGTCAAAAATGTCTCTGAACCTACACTGCAGAAGGGCTTTCAGCCAGATAGCTCCTGCACTGAAGCCTTTGTGGACTTAGTATAAACTGATAGCCCCCCACCCCGTGAGAGCAGAAGCACAAGACAAATCTTCATCGGAGTGGTTGCATTAATGTCTGCCTGCAGAGTAATGTGAATACACTGGAGACAGAGCAGTTCCCTTGCCTGCTTCAAGTTGAAAAAAGTCCTGTACCCTTGTCCCATGCTCCCAGACAAGCCAGGGCTTGAGTGGATCTGCATGTCCTGATTTGTATTACAGTGCCAGGCACTCACTGTCTTCCCCTTCCAGCCTCTTCCTGGGACCAAGTAAGTGACACCTCACCATGAAATTAGTACTGGATCTGGAGTACCGAGAGTGTAAAAACTCTGAGAGTTTGGCTAGGTGGTGAGATGTAAAGTGCAGGCCTGCCATCAGGAACGTCAGGCTACTTGTGAAGGTTTTCATCCTGGTGTCCTGGCTCAGTTCTGTGCTGGACAGGTGGAGTTCAGCCTCCATGAATCGAACAGCCTTGCTTTCAGGGGTTTGCTGCCACTCTTCAGTCCATAAATAGTTGCATCCTAGTACTCAGTAAAATGATTTCTTCCTGTATATCTTCAGATGCTGT
Source organism: Athene cunicularia (assembly GCF_003259725.1). Taxonomy (NCBI): domain Eukaryota; kingdom Metazoa; phylum Chordata; class Aves; order Strigiformes; family Strigidae; genus Athene; species Athene cunicularia. The sequence goes on along the minus strand of NW_020799101.1, from coordinate 37,006,627 downwards.
AAAGCATTTGGGAAGCTCAGCATATAAAGTGCAGAGACAAGCTCTGTTTAATTTTTGTTATGAGAGAGCTTGAAGCGAGTTGACATTTATGAGCTGATTTCATAGGAGAGAGAAAAGCATAATGAGGAGTCTTGCTAGTCTGAGCTTCACAATAAGCTCTAAAAGATCATACTTCTAGCCAGTTAATCCCCTTATACTTTTTTTTTGCATGGTTTTTGCATGTCTGAAGACTTCTTGTAAGTTCCTAGCTATTAGTGCTCTCTGGTAACTCTTGGATAAAGAGAGCTTGTACTTCACTGATCTGAAATGTCAGCTGACTCATTGATTTAATGGTCAGTAGCTTTTAAATGCCAAAACCAGATTCTTCCTGAAAGGGTTCTGTAGCAGAAATGGAGTTAAAGACTCCAGAGGCACAAATGTAGGGAAGAACAAATATTTACTCTGTGTTGGACAGGAAGCTTGCTGGATTAAGATTTCTGCCCTTGCCACTTTAGCCAGTTGTTAGCTAATAAAAGGGATTGTTATGACTCCAAAGCAGTTAATACCACACCAGTGGAAAACCAGTGAGGAAGGACTCTGATGCTTTCATTTTTGTTCTGTCTTCGAGTAGAGGAGACTTAAAAATTGTGCAAGACACTGAGAACTGTATTGCACTAAGCAAAAACGAAAACTCCTACACTGAATTCACTTACGCTTCTTGCAAGTAATGTGCTGACTCTTTGCCATCATCCAAAAGGATAAACTGATTGTCAGGAGGGTTTATTTTCCCTATGCAGTGCTTCCTAACTCCTCTGGACAAGGAGAGGCTTTGGTGGTGAACTTCATGTTCCCAGTGGGATCCAGATTGGCTTCTGCAGTTACGGTTGGGGCTGGGGCTCTTAATGTTGTTTCATCCTGAGCTGCAGAGATGGGTTTTGGGAAGTGTCGAAGAAGCAGTGACTGAACTCTGTCTTTCCAAGTTGCAGGGGCTGTGCCCTGGAGTAGGGAAGTGCAAGTAAACTTACAATTTTTTACCCTCAGAAATTCCTTACACAGCCACCAAATGGTTCTTTAGGTGGATGTTGGGAACACATATTACAATGTAATGATACCTCCCATTTTCAGGACATAGCCCACGCTGCTTCTGAGGTACTATATTTTGTCTTTCAGCCATGCTTGGAACTCAACAGCTGCATTTAAACCAGAACAGGACATTACCACTGATGCTAGTGCTACTAAACTCCTTTCGTGGAGGTGACAAAATAGTGCTGCAAGTATCTGTAATAATTTCTTCTAAATACCCATTGGCCAACTACATTGGAAAGCAAAGGTCTTCACTGTGCAGCATTGGTCTCATTGACCAATATATGGGTCCCCCAAGGGGTTTCCAGCACAAATCCAAAACATGGCCCCATACAGACTACTATGAAGAAAATTAACTCCACCCCAGACAAAACCAGCACACCATCGTACCTGTAATCCTTTAGAGGTCAGTTGCTGATTGTGTAACTCTTCAACACAAACCAAGCTCTTTGAACCACCCCTGTGTCCTGGAGAATGGGCTCAGACAGTAAATGCTGAAAGGGTTTATCAAATGCCTTTCTTTTCGAAATTGTTAGGTGGTTTCAAATGCGAAGCAACCTGCAGTGGAGGTATTTCAGGTTAGAGGATGACATTGGGGAGGGTATGGTAAATGCTGGCTTGTTCAAACAAAAGGCACTCTGGGTGGCTTCCTGGACTTGCGATGAAGTTTTTGTACAGGATCTCCAATCTCTAGAGCTCCGCTGTGGGGAGAGTACCGCCATTTGTTGAGCATTTTTGGGCACCCTGGCAGACACCCAAATAAACCATGAGGCATAATATACAGAGGTGAGGGCGTTAGGGCTGCACTTCCTCCTTGTCGCAGCTGAAAACCGCTAATATAAACGTGTATAAAGCTTCTGTCACTTGCAGCCTGTGGGCAGAGAAACTGTTCAGTGGGATGGAAAACTGTTTTGGCTTATTTGATCACAGCTGTAGTTCATGAAGGACCCTTTCAGTGCCCAGCTTTCTTCACTAGAGTTGTTCTGGTGTGATCTGCCTTGTCCAGCCATGACCTTTCTTGTGCCAAGGTGTTGACAGGATCCAGGATTACTTTGTAACTACTCCCTAATTACCTGAGCACCTCCTCGTCAGCTTGTACCACAGCCCTGGGCAGGAAAAGAAGCTGCAACCAAGCCTGTCTTCTGAGTCTGTGTCGAGTGTGGGGGAGGGTGACAAGCAGCCACCCACAAGACCCCAGAAATTCTTTCAAGTGTTTTAAGGTGTGAAAGGAGGATTTGGGGGAGTGCCACAAAAGCCATCAGGGAGCAATAGCACCATGATGGGGAAAATCGCATGATACCCTGGGGGTTAATGCTGGTAACGAATTTTAGTGCTGAGTGCAGGGAAACTTGGACTGGGTGGTTGAGATTTGTTTCATGGCCTGCCCAGCCTTTCAGTCCAAAACCATCCGATTAATAAGGTGTAATGATGGCCTAGTCTGTTCAAGGAGCAAGAGAGAGAGAGAGAGAGAGAGAGAGACTTGTGGTGGCTGTGGGTTAGTATCATCCTTACTTAATACGGTATATTCAGCTCTCAGACTACCAAGGTGGAAAGGATCCCATTTGGGGGCAGCTGGAACTGCCTTATTAGTAATTCTATTGCTTAAAAAAAAGCTGTGTGCAGCAGTTTTCTGCCTGTTCTTAATAAACTATTAGTTGTTATTAGGTAAGTGCCTGAGTCACTGTTCAAGATAACTTCATTTAAATAAAATTCCTTGCAGTGTGGAACTGACTGTATAATTTGTTATGAGAATTAGCAGATCTGTCTCAGCAGCCTCTGGCATTGCAGTAAGCAGGCACCACAGAGTTTGCTGTCAGGGCAGGGAGGCAGTGCAGCCTGGCTGTGCAGTCAGGAGCCCAGGTGCACTCTCCTGAACATGCAACTAGCGGAAGGGCAGCACTTGCAGCTGAGAAAATTTGATTTTTGTTTTCCAGCTGTGCATGATGTATTGTTTGAATATTCTGCTTTCTTTTCTGGTGACTGGAAAAGGACTCTTCCTGTTATTTCTCCTACAAAGCTAGAATAAATCCTGGGCTAGCACCCATAGCTTTCAGCCTGTTCAAGACCTCACTTTGCAGAGCACATGTGCAGACAGCATGAAACTGTGCTGCTAGGCTGATATTTCTGTGCAAGCAGCTCCATCCCCTTCTTAAAAGGAGCCAAACCTTTGTGGACACATCTCAACAGCAGAGCTGTGTTGAAATACTTGCTTAAAATTCATCCACCAACATAAACACAAGGAAGGAGGGTGCCTTGGTGGCTGTGAACACTGCCTGCCTTTGAGCACAGTGGTAGTGTTCTGGAGAGGCAATGCTCCAGTGAATTTCTCCTTTGGTTGCTTAGACCAGACCTTTCTCCTGTCAGAACGGAGGCGAGCAGCACTGCTCTGGCTCACTTACAGCTTCTCCAGGGCTGTTACACAAATATGGTGGTCTCTTGGCTGTCTCAGAAAGTTTACACTGACCCATGGAAAGCAGGGCTATGTGGAAGAGTGATTTAGCAAGGAGAGAAGTAAAGAGCACTTGGAAAGGTCAGATAAAGCTGGAATGTTACTGTCACAGCCACAAATAGATAGAAGTGCCCATTTATTTTTTTAATATCTGTCATTTATGTGGTTGTGGTAGCTTTGACATTTACATTGCTGAAATTGCTTAGTGACTGAAGTGCCTTATTGGCTGTTTTCTTGCAGCAAAGAGCTCTCTAGATCCACTCTCAGTGGTGTCACAGCACTGGTGCTTTCAAGGCAGAAGCGTTCTTTCAAGTGTTGGCTTACTGTCCTACTTCCCCAAGTTTCAGCCACTTTGTTACCAGAAAGGTACTAAATTCAGAAAGGACAGTGTGAAGCGGAACTGTTATTTGGTTGAAGGAACAAAAGCAAAAGTTGAGAAATACAAAGTATACCCAGGGAGTGCAGGTGTGCATGTGTAATACAGAGAGAAACAGTTAGGTTTGCAGTTGGCAGGACTGGAAGATACCTGGAAGCTAGCTGAAGATAGTATCAGAGTTCTGGCTGCAGGACCTCCAGCAATCACCTGGCTGTTGTTTTTAGTTAACTTATGCCTGGGCAAGGGTTAATACAGTGAACGCTAAAGAAGCAGGGACTTTTGGTGTGATGTCAGAAAAAGGGAGGGTGTGCCTATTAAAATAGGTATGCAGGTAGTCTTGTAGAGGTTACCCCAACAGTAAACCTGCCTCATGTGCTGAGGCAGCAGAACAGTTAATCATATTTGCTTGCTTTTAGTAACATTTGTTATTCTTTTTATTATCTGACACGTTATGTTGTGGTAGAATGTGAAGGTTCTATTGTTCATACAGCACACAAATAGCACGAGTTGATCTCAGTATCAGGGGTTTTGCTGATGAAGCTGGGGTGTAAAATAAAAAAGCTACAAATCATAGCTAGATGGGCGCAGGTGGTGCAGAGAGCTGAGAAATGCACGCATGAGCATTCAAACATACACACAAACGCACACGTGTCTCTTCATCGGGCATCCTCCATTGTGAACACTGAACAAGAGGCAGACCTGCAGGGGGGCTCTTGGCAATCTGTTCTGTCCAAAGATAAAATTAAGTGTACAATATATGGAAAGATACAAGGGCCAAGAAATACAGCTCTGTTTGTACCTATTGTGCAGTTACCATAGAAAACTTATAGTGTGAGATTTGTATAAAGAAAATACAGTTGATGGTATGTTTTTGTGCTATTATTTAACAGTAAGTAGTTTTCCAGCTCTGTGAAATTTCTGCAAGCCTCAAGATTAACAGAGTATTTGTTTCCTCATCTTTGGGATGGGGAGGAGGAGGTAAGCAGGAGAATAATGTCCAGGCTTCTGTGTCTGCAGGCACCAAGGAAGCACATCTGCTGCCTCAGAGCAGTGGTCTGAGCTCATGACTGAGGAAACAGTACTTCCCACCTGGCAGTGCATTTCTGCCCTCCGAACTGGGGTGTGTCTCACCTCACCCCAGCAGACACAGGTTTTGTTTTGTTTTTTTTGTCTGGCTGCTCCCATGGTCAGGCCTGTGCTGGAAAGATGGCTGGCTGGTCTCAGCAGCCCTTTCCACTTTTGAAAGCTTGTTTGTTGGTGACAGGCAGCACAGCAGGGCTTAGCAGCTGCCCTGAGCTGATTGCCACTGCTAGCTGTGACTCAGGGCGTGGGGAGGAGCGGCTGTGTTGCCCAGAAGGTGGATGGGGCGAGTGGGTGGTTTCAGTAGGTTTCCTAGAATAACAAAAAGGATCGTGTGCAGATGCGTGAAGCCAAGTCAGTAAAAACAAGACTGCCAAACAGGACTGCCAGGATTGCAAGACCCAACGGACAGCAAAAATTTCAGCTCTCCCTTCTCTTGCTCCCTCCGACTTTTCTGCCACATTTCTCCAGCCTTCTCCTATCTGTCTGTTCCAATTTACTGCTTTGAAGTAAGAAGATATTTTACTCCTGTGCAGTATATGCAGCAGATGCAACATAAAGCTGTTTTCTGATTATTATGTTTTGATCGATGCTGCTCTGGGTTGGTCTGTGGAGAACATAGTTTGTGAATCCCACTGCAGTTATTAAAAGCATTCATAATCCTGTTTTCTTGTAAAATGGCCTAACGCATCCACGCTGGGCTGCTGCTTGTTGCCTTTCCCACGTGCTGTTGTGCTGCTTATGGTATGCTTACTGCAGTTAATGTAGGGCCTGAAGGATGCCTTGACAAAATGTCTGGGAGTTGTCTAGTGGGGACTGTGTGTGCTCTGTCTGTTAACTCTTCATGGGCTGTGTCGTGGAGGAGCTGAGGTGTCACCTCTGCTACTAATGGCTAATGACAATGTTTTGCCCAGTCATCTTACTTCAGCATGGCTGAGACTGTGATGTGGTAGGGATGGATTCAGCAGAGATGTTGGAGTGCTGGCTCCTGGACTGACTTTTTCACCAAGACCTAGGTGACTTTTACTAAAATAAAAGCACTCTCACTGATCTGATTATTCTGTCAGGCTTTATAATAATGCAAAGTTCAGAAGATTTGTAGTTTGGTTTTAATTTCATCTGTGTTTCTTAGAAATGTAGACTTAGTTACCCTCTTCCATCCTCAAAACATGAAGAGAGATGCCCAGTTGAGCTATATTGGTATTATCCATGATTTCAAGCAGAACGTCTACTTTGGGCTGATGGAAAACCAAAACTGAAATGGCTTCAGAGAAGTCATACAAAAAATAAAAGTGCAACCTGGTGACCCATGAGTTAGATCTCAGGCTTCCTCCTCAGTTCAACATAGATTTTTGCAATGTGGCCCAGGGCCAGTCTCTAGCTCTAGGTATCTTGCTCTGTCTGCTTTCCAGATATGAGAAGAAGGTTCATGGGTATCCACAACCTTCTTGGCATAACTTGTTTTCATACTTTGATATTTGATGATGATGTACCATTTGAAAGCATCTCTGCTCTCATCTGCTCCTCTGGAGGTGTGAAGGAGCCTGGCTGCAAAAGGGAGCCAAATAAATGAACCTCTTCTCACATAATACAGTGCAGGCACTGGAATGAGGAAAGTAGTGCCAAAAGGATGTACTTCAGCATACAAGGCCCATTTTCAAATAAAACCACTCTTACTTGAAAAAAACACCACTTCTATTTCTCAAGGGAATAACAATAAAAAGCAATAAAAGGTGCTTAATGACTCTACTCTTAAAAAAAAAAAAAAAAAAGCAGCTTCCAAATCTGGAAGGAAACCAAGCCATCTTGAAAAAAGAGATCCCAGACTTTCACAATACATACATCCGTCCAAAAGGCCATTGCCATGAAAGTATTTACAGCTGCACTATTATCCTGCTCCATCCCACAGCCCCAGCGGAGAGCAAGGCCAGAGCACAGCAGTGGGAAGCTCAGCAGCTGTTGAGCAATGCTTTTTCCAATAAAAGATTCACTATGCTATTTGTAGTTGTGTAAGCACGAATGTGAGCAGGTTAGTAGAAGACGACCAGCTTCCAGATGAATAAGAGCAAGCCCTGATGCTCTTTGCCATTTGGGGTAATCTTTCTTTCGAAATTTTGTGCGTGGTGTAAGCAGTGGTGAAGCATTTCTAAAGCTTTTGGCGTGCCATGGTTCAGTATCAGCTGAGTCCTTTCTGCTGCGGTTCCCCAACAGCCTAAGATGGCATGACTGCTGTGGTCCACTCCACCCTCCTGCTTGGCCCAAGTATGCCCTACTTTCTCTTGCAGACACTTGTTAGACTGCTGAACTGCCTCCATGCACTACTGAGCAGAAGACTCTCCTTACCAAAGAAAGTAAACAGTTCTTTGCTGGGTCAGTGAATTGAATTGGCTCAGGGAGCACATCTGGAAGATCCTTTCCTTGTGGTAGGACTGAGGTTTTGGAGCCGCTCATTTTTTGGAGTAACCTCACCCTTCTATTTAAAGAGTGATTGAGGGGTTATCAGTTTGTACAAAGGAAAGGGTTTACTTGGTGTCCTGTTCAAACACTGTGAAACACATTGGACAAACTTGTCTGCTTTAAAAGAACTAGTTGCTACCATTTACTCTTCAAACAGTACTGTCAAACAGCTTCTTCACCTCCAGGTTGGGCTCTTTGATTCACTTATTTAAGACCATGCCACATTGGGGTATTTGAGGTGGTTTGTATGTTTCTTGTGTATTGACTGTTGAATGGTAGCACTTACTTTTCTCTTTCAGGCCTGTTCATGTGGTGTTCTTTTGAGATAATCCCTACTATCACATCTGTTGGATGAGATGGTCTCTTCCCTGTCAGTGCCCTGCATGCCCATTGTTCTGACAAATTGCAACCACAGAAAATGTGTCTTGTCATCAGTTGTGGTGAAATTCATTTCTCCCATATGAGATCCTCTTACCCTGATCACTTGAGGTCAGAAGCATTTCCAAGAAGAGTTTTGTTTAGCCTGAATGCTGCTGGCTGTGTTGCAGTTTGGACCTCAGTCCCTCCCACACTTTGAACTCCTATTATTACTACAGTGGTGGTGCGTAATATCACTAATTACAGAGTGTCTGTGATTTCTATCATTGAAGTGACTGCAGTGGTCCTTCTGCCAGAGGCTCTCAAGCAGTGGGAGTTTGGGACTGTGCTAGACAGTAGTGTCGCTAAGTAATTCTTACTTTTATCCTTTCTAGGACTTCCACTTATGCTGAGACAGGTGATAGCATCATTATTCAGAAAGCATTTACTCCTCCACATGAGGGGGGAGGGAAGGTGGGACAGTCATGCAAGTGAGGGAGGTCTGCTTAGCACTGAGTTGGAGGCAGCAGGACAGGCACCAGTGGGGTGTGGTTTATGTGGCTGAGGAGCTTGGCACACTGTCTCTCAGTGTGTCTAAAGCCTGCAGTGTTTGCTGGGGGTGGAGTAGACCAGAGGCAGTTGGCCATAGACTGGTCCTTTTTTTTTTCTCCAAGCACCTGTCTAGAGACAAGAAGATCTGGAATGCTGTTTTTACTTCTCCTTCATATTAAGGTGTGTCATCTAACACCACTGGAGTCCTTAGCATTCTGAGCATTTAGCATGCCTTAAAATTAGTTTCAAGGTATTCCAACCAAACCTAAAATATAGGGGCCTTTCCAGAAAATCAGACATGCTGAGCTGTGAAGTGACTGTCTCTGGCTCTCTCTGTCATGGGAACACCCTGCAACTTCTTTAGATATTTAGGTACTAACACTTGTGCTCCACAAGGACAGTGGGTGGAAAGATAAACGCCATTTAAATCAGTGTCATGGTACCTAGCAGCACTGCTTTGGTTCTGAACTGTTTGGCTTCTGGGAAGATTACTGACTGGTTTTTGTTTGTTTGTTTGTTTTCTTTTTCCTGTGTTTTAGACATTTACAGCATGGTGTAATTCTCATCTCCGCAAGGCTGGAACACAGATTGAGAACATAGAGGAAGATTTCAGGGACGGTCTTAAACTCATGTTACTTCTGGAAGTCATTTCAGGTGAGAGAGGTTCTGTGTGGTGCTCTCAAGTGTCCTGAGCATCTCTGCTCTGAAATCTGTCCTCCTCTCTTGCAGAACAGGGACAACAAGGGCTGTAATGCTGCAAATTTTGCTAGAGTATAAGAACAGCTGCTTTCTGATTCAGAGCAAATTTCTCCCTAACAAATATCTTGTCTCCAGCAGTGACCATTAATGTACTTTTGGAATGTGCTCCAAGCCTCATGGCCTATGCAGGCTGCCCATTGCATTCCTGCTCCTGCCTCTCGGCTTTCCTCTGCCCATCAGGAATGCACAGCCTCCTGTGAAGGCTCAGGCAACGGCTCTTACTGCTTGGCAGGGCTGATGAAACAGCTCTGGGAAGAGTGTGGGAACGATGCACTGGCAAATCATACCAAAGCCGCATGACAGTCGGAATAGGATAGAAGTTATTGGACGAGGGGAGTCAAACCAATAAATCTTCTGTGTCATTCGGTTTCTGCTGTGACTGAAGTTTTTCCATTCTAGTTTCAATCTGAGCTCAGTGCTCAAGCCTTCAGGGGGGAAAAAAAAAAACAACAAAAAGCAAGAAAAGTAAAATCCCCCAAAACACAGTTTGAAATAAAAACAGTGGCTTGAACAAGTTAGGTCAGATTTGTTTTCACTCCCTATCACAAATGTCCCACTACTTGACAGGTATCTCCCTGGGATTATTTTATCTAAGCAGTAATCCCTATTGATGTAGGGATGAAATAAATACCTTAGTAAAGTATTGTGGGAGGCATCGAGGGGGGATAAGACTGTATGTATGAAACTGGGGTTTTATGCCCACAGACTTTCTTTTGATGGCTTTTGAGCCAGTAATAGCATCCCAGTGACTTGCACTCCTGACCTCCTCCATATGTTTTCCAACAAAACCACCATGATAGAAACACTCAAACTGCCTTCCCTCTGCCCCTCCTTTCTTTTCCTTCCCTTCTCCTTTGCCAGCTTCTGCAAAGATGCTGTCAGTATATATGTTTTCCAAAATTTATGAATATAGGATAAAACCTCAGGAGTTTTGCCCATGATAGTGGTTTGGGAGAATCAGAGCTCAAAATATTATCAGTGTACTCATTGCTTCTGCAGTGCCTGTAAGAAATGAGGTAGCAGAGTCTTATTAGTTTATTTTCTAATAAAGAGGAGGGGCTGCAATGTGGAAGCTGTGGCAGATGGGCCTTGACGACTTAGTTTCTAATCATTGAACTGGAAAATAGGGGAGAGAAGCATGAACAGGGGAGGCTGGATGAGGCTCCGTGCTTAAGTGGGGTGTCTCATATCTCATGCTGCTTGATTTCCTTGCCTCATCTCCCACTCTTCCTCTCCTGTTGTCTCTTTGGGTGCCCACTGGCAGGGCCTGTTGGAACCTCTTCAGTTTAGGAAGAAGCTAATAGCTTCTGAGTGTCCTGGTGGTTTGGGCACAGCATTTCCCCATCTGCTGTAGAGCAGCTCTGTGCCTGCAGCCTGTTGCTAGAAGACCAGCAGGCAAAGGCATCGCGACCAGCTGTGGGCTCCATCCCACCAGAGGCCACAGTCCTTCACACACTAAGGACTGAGAATCCTTTTCTTAGAGCTGGCAGAAGCTAGAACCACAGTTTTCATAGGTACAGTGGCAAAAGAGGAGAAACTTAGCACAGTTGTTTTTTCTCTATTTCTTTTCCATCATTGGTGGTTCCATTTCCAGTTGTGAGCCCCGCTGCTCTTATGGAGCCTCCTTCCAGCTGCTGGCCTTACTAGTAGCCCCTTTGGCCTGTAGTTGGGGAAGCAGCAGCCCAGCCTGTGAGCAGTGTGGGGGTAGGGAGTCTCCTGCTGGTTGGCAAGGGATTGCCTCTGTGTTTCTGCCATGGTTCCCACTGATCACCTGCCAAAAGGATGAGTCTCCGAATGGCTCTTAGCCCTCCAGTTCCAGCTCCTGGCCTTTCCTTTCAGCTTTTGGCTCACTCCACACCACCTTCCCACATTTTGGGGGACTGCAGAGCAGCTGACACGAATTTGGTGTGGGCAGGGTTGCTCTATGGCAAGCTGATCTTTCCCTCTAACCCAGAGGGTGATGGCCATAAAAGCCTTCAGCCGTGACTGGGCTGGCCTGGCTAAGAGCTGTGCAGACCACAGTGCTGCCTCCACCTGGCTGCCCAGCCAGGGTGTGAGGGAGTGCCATCCTCCTCTGCCCCCACTGCAGCAGCGGCTGCTGCCACACTGCTGTGGGAGGAAGGATGGAGCCTCCATCAGGGAAGCTGCTGGAGAACCTAGGGTGGGAGAGGCACTGTGCCACTGGGGCTGTGGGAGACCTGTTTCAGGGCAGACTCTCCTGTGTATCCTTGGGGAGATGTTGCTGCCAGGCAGCTAGGGCAGGTAGGAAGCAGTTTTCCTATCCAACGCAACTTCCTAAAGCATGGGAAGCAGTGACGTTCTGCAAGAGAGAGAGTGCCTTAGTTTTACTCAGCCCGGTACCTTCTACTGGTGAGCTGTGCTGCTGATGGGCTTCCTCCCAGCCCAGCCAGAGCCCCTCAGTCCCCCAGCCACTGTGTGGTAGGGGAAGCTCTGTGGACAGTCCTGGGACCTCCTCATTGCAAATCCTCTCCCATTGGCCTCTGTGGTGGGAAGTAACAGTTGGGCCTTCCTCCTCCGCCCCAACTGCCCCAAAAGATATCCTTTTATTTTTCACTGCATGCATTTCCTTCCCCTGGTTGACCAAACCCGTTTAAAAATTAATACTACAAGACTGATAAAGGCTAAGCTTGTGTTTAGTACATTTAAAATAAACTTATAAGGTTGGGGTTTTTTTCCCCAAACGGAAGGAATGACTAATTGAAATTTTTCCTAAACAAATTTGCTGTAAACAACTTCTATGCCAACACTTCATTGCATTGTTTGGCTTTTAAAGTACAGCCTTGGGCTAGTACATGAGAATTAAGAGAATGGATGTGAGTAGACCATGTTCATTTTCTCAGCTGGGAGAAGTACTGAGAAATAAAGCAATGATGCAAATAGCTGAAAGTAGAACATATTTCCACAGGCTTCCCTTTTAATAGTCTATGTCATTAATAATGTATGGCATGGAACCAGATGAAGCTTTTCTCTGGAAATCTAAATTTGTAATAAAGTCCAAGTCTGAAGGGAATAGCCATTGGGTTGGGACTTAAGTTCTCCAAAAAAATGATTCTAAAACAAATATCCTATTGTGATATCTGAGAGAGGAAGACTGCAGTTTTGCAATCACCATCAATTGCTCGAGGATCACATTGCTGTCAGAGGAAACAATCCTGCTCTCTCCAGCCCAGGGAGAGCAGTTCAGATGCTCTCCCTTGTGTTGGCAATGCACATGCGGCCACAAGGTGAATTGGATCAGCTTGCTGTTCCAGCTGAAACCCAATCTCTTGTGTCTCTTTTTTTTTTTTTTTTTTTTTTTTTTTCCCAAGGCTCGTTTACAGTCACATGAGCTGAAGAAAATGGTTATTTTTTAGCTGGCTCAACCCATTTGTTGACATTTGGCAGCATAAGTCTGCTTAAGTCTATTGTGAAACTGTCACAAAAAATGCTTCCACTTTTATTTAGAATGACTAGCATTATCCAAATGCAAAAGGAAAGCAATGTATCATGATGTATACTTGAGGCTCCATTAAAGCGAAATAGAGGGGTTTTTTTAATCCTAGCATGGAGGTAGTACCATAAATACATCTTTTCACTTAAATTATCAGACATCAGTGTTTCATTTTGAAAGTGAATCTGGTTTTATCCTTAAGCTTGAGAACTAATGACACCAGCCTACATTAATCACTGAAACACTTTTAAAGGATTTTAATTTCCAGACTTCTTTCTTTGTGGGGCATGGCTATGAGGATTATTTTTCTCCCTTCTAGCTTTTCTCACTCCTTTGTTAGGAAATAAGCCATCCGGTTATTATGAAAAAGAGTTCTTTAAAAAGTACTTTTCTTTCTTACCCTTAAGCCTCAAATAAAGTTTTTGAGTCAGCTCGTGCTGACTTAAATATTCAGGTTCAAGATAAAGCAAGAGACTCTTGGAACTGAATAGGTCAGGTGAGTAATCACTTGCCTAGACTTGCCCATTTGATCTCTTTTAAATTATCTCATGACTTTTTTTTTTTTTTTTTCCCCCCAAAGTGCAATACCTGGTTGCATTTTGTTTAGATCTTTTCTGTATTCTGGAGCTTGTGATCTGAAAGTGGCCATTCTGTTCATTTTTTGGTGTTGTGTGTCACATACGTGTGGTTCTTGATGTCCCATCTAATTATATTTCTGTTAGTTTCTTTGAAAAGCCCACTTGTCTGTCCAAGCTTTAATTTGCTTACTCTGTGTGTTGGGGTAGTATTAGTAAAAGTAGGCTGTAAGCATAGTTACAGACTGCCATTAATGCACTTTTTTATTTGAAGCTTTTCCAAATCTTCCAGCTTTGTTCCAGTCAGGAGCTGGTGTTTGCCCTAAGTTTTGTTCCTATGAGAGATTTACCTACCCTTGCCTCAGAGCTAGGCTGCTTCCCTCTCTATGTCTTACTTATAAACATATAAAATGCATACCACTGTGTAAGAGACCATTGCATAGAGTTAAAAATACATCAAATGTGTAAGGGAAGGGAGTAGAGATGACAGTCCTTACAGTTATAAAGCCACTAGTCAAATAAGTGATTTAATTTCCTGATACAGGTAGTTGTGGCTGTTCAGTGAAGAGACTAGAGATGTAGGAGGTCTGTATCCTGTCTGGGGAAAAGGAATACAAGATCACACTCACATTTGACTGTAGGGAGTTCCAAGAGGGAGAGATTTGCTTTGAAAGTTGGGTGTTGTAGATGCTGGAGGGGAGCTCCTCATCTGTCTTTCTGTGAGAGAGAAGTTTTTGCTGTTTCCCGGCATTGTTATCTGTGGTTAATGGTATGGAGGTTAGTTCCACTGTCTAGCTCAGTGTGATTTTGAAGGACCTTTTCACCTCTGATACAAAAACCTGCTGCGGAAAGGACTTGGTGCCAATGGTTCCTCATTAAATTATCAGGGATGCAACAAGAAGATATTTTTCTGTCTGTTTCTTTCTGGGGGTATTTAATAGTGAGTGTAGGCTGTCCTGCATTCAGTGGTGAGAAAGGAGGGCATCTACCCTCTGCCTGGGTGAGCAGCGGGAGTCACCAGCATGGGAAAACACCCATCAGGTAAGAATGGGTTCAGAATTGTTTTCTAATATCTTTTTTTTTTTTCCTATTTTCTTCTTAGGTGAACGTTTGGCTAAGCCTGAAAGAGGCAAAATGCGAGTGCACAAAATATCCAACGTGAACAAGGCCTTGGATTTCATTGCCAGCAAAGGAGTCAAACTAGTGTCTATTGGAGCAGAAGGTAAAGAAAACAGCTGATTTGTCTGGGCACAAGCTGTGCTTAGCTGCTGCCTTTCTCTCACGACTGCATGTCATTTCCCTTTGTGCCTCCCTAGCCCTACCATGTCCTTAGAGAATAAGCCGTGGAGGTAAAAAGGGGATTTATTAGGCCTTTAATCTGGATTTAAATCCCACCTTCACACCAAGCTGTCAAACCTGATTCTTGCTTGGGCTTATTGGTCAGGTCTCCTGCTTTTCTCCTGGTTCTTATGAGTTAAAGAAAACACTGAGCAGTGGCAGAAACAAACTGAGATGTTTTTTTCTCAAATGAAGAAAAGTCTCAACTGAAGCAGAGCTATTGCAAAAGACCATTGCTGCAGAACATCTCATGGGTCAAAGCTGATTGCAGTCCCCAGCACAGGTCAAGGATTCCAGTTTTCAGGGCTTCCAGGCTTCTTGTTGTGTACCCCAGAAAGCTGGGTGCTCTGGCTGGAAGCCTGTGTATTGTTGTATAGAGACCTTGTGGGCAGCACTGGGGATGCCCTCAAGACAAACTTGTGGATCATGCAGACAGCAGAGAGGATTTCTGTCTTTTTAGCAAAGGTGGTGAGTGTTTTGCAGGTATGTCACCTGAGTTGCAGAAGGACTTCCAGGTTATTAAGATAGTTTGCTCTTGTATAAACCTTAACAATTTGTCATCTTATCTGGATTGTGTTTTCATGACACTTGTTTTCTTCTGCTCTGGATCAGTGTGTGAGTCCTGCCTATGGACTCATGTTGTCACTGTTGCTGTGGAGACACTCTGCTTCTGTTGTATTTCTAGGTTTGTCTTCACAGTGACCGCAGAAAATGAAGGAGGTTTGTTATCTCCATCTTACAGATGGAAATATGTGGTTTCTTCAGGGAAGCTCATGACAGAGCCAGGAAATGAGCCCATGATACAGTTCTGGATAAGCATTCCTCCTTCGTGAGAGTCATGGGGCTGCAGGGCTGAGCCCTGCCTGTTCTTAGCCCAGGAGGTCAGACCAGTGTTGGCATGCTGTTCCCAATTTTGGCATTTCAGGCATGCTCTTGGGGACATGTCCAAGACATATGCTCTTCATATGGTCCACTTGTTCTGTGTCAGATGAGGGAGAATACCTCAGCTGCTGCAGATGTTTATGTTTGCCTTGCCAAGACCTTTACCTCAATGTACTGCTATAACTTTATGGAGGCTTTGGCATAATTTTAAACTAGTGTCCAGGAGCATTGCAGACACTTTTCTATCTAAGAGCAAAATACAAGAGGTGAATGACTAAATGATATTTATACTTTGCGTGTAAAACTTTTCTTCCATTTTTTCAGCTTTTCCCACAGAAGCAACCTGAGGGTGTTGCTGGCCCTGAATACTGTTTGTGTAGCCTAAGTACCTATCTAAGGTCATTTGGTGCCTTTATAAAATAGACTGATGCATCCAGTGTGTCTGGTACAGTAGCCCATATCTTTATGGGACTCTTCAAACTGGAATTTGGACCTGGAGCCAGAGATCATCTACCTTAAGACAGTTCCTGGTGTCATTTGGATTTCGGACTGAGAGACCTATCTTCCCTGCTCTATTTTATTTGTGGGTTTTTTTTAAATGGTTCTGCTCTCCCTAACACTAGTTTGTCTTTTCTTCTCCTTCAACTGGATTTTTCTTTTTTGATCTCTGCTCCTGAATCAGCTGTGACTGTACTCTCACAGCACTTAGAAATCATTTGCAAGTAAAATGGTCTGTGACCAAAGATCTCCAGGGCCCTCTTATTCGGTGTGGATCCATAATAGTTACCCTGTTCAGAAATAGGCTGTGAGGTGCCATTTTGTGACAGAAGCCATGATTATATATAATGGTGATGGTATATCAGTCTGAATAGCGATCGTGACCTCCCCTGCCAAATATTCCTGGCTCTCCTTTGTCCTGATGCCCATGCAGCTACATGGTGAATCCATGAGTTTCTTTATACTACCAATGGTAGCACAGCACTGAAGTTTGGACCAAGGTTAGCTTTGATTTTTATACAGAGTGCTTGTGCCCATGCTGTGATGCCAGCTCAGGCCATGTAAGTGTGATTGGCTCCCCAACTCCAGTGGCTACCCATGCACCTAGACTGAGCCCAGGCCACTCTGATTGTCACGAGGAAACATCCCCTGCTGCCAGACCTTCTGCCCAGTCCATCCAGGTGCTTGATGAATTAAACATCAGCTATAAAATTGGACTTTTACTTTGAACAGCACAGCAGTTACTCTGTCCATGGAAGCTATTATAAACCTTCCTGGAGCATGAATTTTAAGGACTTACTTTCAGACTTTAAGAAGACATCATGCAGCAGTGAAGTAGAAGACAAAAGCCAATGAGGCAGTCATAACACTGCACCAAGAAAATGAGCTGTAAGTGCCTCAGGTTGGACTGATCTAGGAAGCTTTCCAGATGGCTTTTCTCCCAGAGGAGAAAACCACCATCCAGCAGCAGTGTGGTGGTACAGGCTAGGGCAGTGCACTCCTCACCTCAATGTGGCTCACTCCATCTCTGTTTATCTGCTGCGCAGCAGGGTCCTGTGTGAAGGGTCTGCAGCCTAGCTGTAGTTCTCTGTATACGTTAGACAAATGTCGTTGGCCATCAATGTCCTGGCTTGCTTTATTTTTTTGTGGTTAAGAAATAAACTCCAGAAAAAATCCCAAGGAGACTCTCAGGTCGTCTTAAGCTTTGTGAAGCCTTGTATTTAATCAGAGTTAAAGCCAGCAAAAATGTTTTCATGGCATTTATCTCACATTTCATCAAATAAAGATCCCTCTTTGCTGTTTACAAGCCAAGCTCTGCAGCCATGTCCCACTGAATGAGAACCAGAGTTGAAGAGGACATCCTATTCACAGCATAAGTGCAGGACATATTCTATGTCCACATTAAATGGAGAGTGAAATAAGCAATGTGCGTTAAGTGTTGCATTTTACAATAATCTTTGACTGTTAACAATTCAAGATGATTCTAAACATCTTTAGCCAGAGTCTGTAGGATCAAAGCAGTTGTGGCATACTGCAGATCTGTGTAAATCTGGATCAAGGAAGGCTCTAGGCTGGTGCAGCTTCCAAATGTTTTTTCATCTCCTTTTAAATCTCACTGTCATCTGACACCTCAGAAGCCTTCTTTTGCTGTAATGGATTCCATACTGGTGTCAAATGCTCCTAGGATTTAACAGATTGAATAGGTCAAGTATGTGACCCTGAGACTGTTTTATTTGCACCTCTAATCTGCATAGAAAGTTGGTGCTTTCTTAGATGTGGCTCAGTTCAGCAAAAAGATTGGATGAACTGGTCCCTATTCTCATCTGCACAAGTGAAAGGAGAAATAAAGCTTTGAGATTTCAACAGCTGCAAAAGTCTCATCTGAGCAAAACATGTACTGAAGCACCAGACAGAGCAAGCATACATTTGACTGTGGAAAGAGGGGGAAAATAAGGCCTGTCCATGTCAGTGAGTGAAACGTAGCATTATATTTGTCCCGATTTCCTGTCTGCTCATAATTAGGGAGCTGAGATGTACACCCCAGTCAACAGTGCCATCCATCTGTCCTAAATCTGACTGTACCATCATTAGCAACATGCTTGCTGAAGACAGGGGTGCAGATGCTTGTCCTGCTTTATTTGTCATTTCTTAGGATAAATCAAATGCAGATCAGCCATTATTTTATGGCATCATTGTTGCTGTATGTCTCCAATTTCCAGATCATAATGCTATCCTACTAGTTCATCCCCTGCAATTCCTTCTCTCCGTGGGGTGATGAGAGGCTGTGCTCTCAGTAGTAGTTAGGTGGGGTAACACTTTCTGTAGCATTGATTCTGCTTCTGACTACCCAGGCCAGGGTAGAAAAGTAAGCTTGATCATTTTGCATTTTTTGAAATGAGTTTGTTCATTTAAAAAATATGGTGGCATTTTAAAAGCCACACCTATGTAGCTAGCCAGCCAGTTGTGCTCCTAAGGACTGAATGTTTGTCAGGCCCTTAATTGACTGTCAAGCAAATGGATGAGAGTACTGTAGCTTTTGCATTTTTTTTGTTCACGGTATTTGGTACAATAATGGGAGCTATGTGGAAGCATATTCACTGGTGCAAAAAATTTCCTTCCAGTGGATGCAGATGCTGCAGCAGCTTTAGCCAGCAACTGATCCACCCCCAAGCTGAATGTAAATCACATTAATAATATATACTTGCTGCTGCTGTTCAGACAACAGCTGCTGGTGGTGGAGGAAGTGCAGACAACACTTGCAGAGATCCTGCCTAGGAAGAGCACTGGGAAAGCACAGTCAGACACAAGATACTGTCTGATTATTAGCCTTTTAATAGTGAACTGCTCTCTTATTATTGAGACTTACTTATATCAGCAGGGAATAAACATGGTATCTTTAATTAAGCATTAGATTGTTCTAGCTTTGTAGTGTTATGTTCAGTTTTTTAACAATTCCTGTGGAGTTTCTTTCTCTTCATCACCAGGAAGCAGACAGCTTCATGCAAACTTGTTTTGCAACCATGTTTTTCACTTTAGTTTCTTGGCCGTATTCCACTGTATTAGAAAGAGACTGGCAGTAGCTGAAGGGCGCTGAAAGGATCCTAAAGGAAAAGAAGGTTGGCATTGGGGAATGCAAGGGTGGAAAAATGAGTGAGTGGGGGCCAAAGAGCATATGGACTTTCTGATCAGACTGGCTGACTTTGTAACCAGGTTGCCAGGAGAAGTTTTTTAGCTCCAGAAATGAAAAATGCTTGCCTGCTTCTAGCAAATAATAAGTTTTGTCAATTCTATTTAAAAGAAGAAGAAGAAGAAAAAAAAAAGAGTAGTAAAGGACTGGGAATGGTGTGGTTGGTTAAATCTGCATCCTGGGATGGATCACTCACTAATCTCACTGACATCAGTATCTGCTTGGTAGGTGGTGGGTTTTCTCTGCGTCAAGAAAAAGTAAAATGATATGTAGAGATGAAGCGGTGGAAATACCATGTGTTTCTTCCAGAGCAGCTTTGCTTTTGTGTACTGCTAAGGAAGAATCAGACATAGGAGCAAGGAGCACACATCTTCCTTTTTTATAAATGAGTAATGCAATGAAGAGGGATGGGGGAGAAGAGATGCCTTCCACCTTAACTCCATCAGCTAGCTTTATAAAACTGGAATTTGAGAACGTGACCAGAGCATAGTGCTGAATTCTAATGCCACATTAACAACTTAACGCCATATGGTTTTATGTAAGTATCTTGATCTTTATTGCCAATTAAAATCCATGGAACAGTAATATTAATTACCTGTTGCAGCTCACTGATTGATTTATTAGTGTTCATAAAGCATTTTCAACATTAAAGTATTGCCATTCAGATTTTAATCTAGTCCATTAAAATAAGAGCTCAGTTTAGGTTCAGATCTTAAATATATCCTAGGGTTCTTCTGTCAACTCCTGTGGTTTTTACAAGTGGGGTTTTTTACTTTCTGAAAATCTCCACAAAGATTTATTTCATGAACAAAATAAACTGAAAACACAAATGCTTTCTTTTGTATTTTAGCTGTAGTATCTCAGGTATTTGTAACCATAGTAAGGTTTTTCCTTGAAGTTGATTGCAGTGCTTTATTTGAGGGGTGAAGAACGCAAAAAGTGCAAAACTGGATATACTTGCTGTCACATAACATGTCTTACATCAGCCTAGCAAACAACCCCCGAAATACCTGTAAAAAAATAATTTGTGAGAAAACAGGCAAACATAGTTTTTTCATGCCAGCAACAGTAACTGTAGTTTTTTTGTACTGCACTGAAAAGTTGTTGGCTATTTAATTCTGGGCAGACTGATGCCCCACCAAGGTTGTCTGTGTGTACGCTTAAGTGCAGAAAGGAGTGGATGCAGAGGTTTACTGCAGCGGGACAAGTTGCTGTGTCTTGTTTTCTATCTTACAAATCTCTAAATCCCTAATGCAGATGTATGTCCAAGCACAGCAGAGATTATCCTTCTAATTTATGCTGGAAGTTGCACTACATGTTACAATAAATCACAGGCTTTCAGGAATTTGGACCAGATGGACACTGTTTCTGAAGCAGTGTGTTTGGAGAGCATGCTACTTGTCTGTTGGTCTTGAATGCACTGAGGTTCACATTTTGAAAAATTTTCATAAGAGGAAAAACTTTTTTTAACGGCTTAAAAGGAAAATTTCAAATATTGTTACTTCTGTGACAAGATCCAGACAGGTGGCAGTTGCCTATACTGCAAATTTCTACTTGTCCCAGATCATAATGTGTTCCTGCTAGGCAGCTTTATGGAAGCATTGGCACAGAAATGTCTACAGTAGTACAAAAATGGTTTCTGGCAGCCTTGTTAGAACTTGAATTATTCTACCTCCATACAGTAGGTTAATTCTAACCATTTTCTTACTGGAAATACTCTTGTAACTTGTCAGTTGTTTGTGAAAGATCCTTCTGCCATGCAGAAACCTCCCAGAAAATGAGTAGGAGAAGGCAGCTTGGCTAGTTTCACTATCCAAAAAAAAGTGAAGGCTGTAAATTTTGTAACATGTATATATAGTCTGTGTAGAATTTTTGTAGATGCTGAGGATCAGCACTTGAGACCCATCTACTCACTGTTTGGCACTAATCTATACATGGTGGAAGCCCCTTTCTGGGCCAGCATCCCCCCAGCACCTCCCCCAGAACCTTGATCCTCCATGTTAAACAGATCATACCTCACACACAAGCAGTCACTTTATAAAGCCTCCAAGTTGTTGACCCTTGCTGATTTATATTGCTGAGTCCAATGAGCAATAAAGCACAATCTGCTTAACGTCTTAGTTTATGTTATGGTCTGCTCAGTCTGGTCAGCATGAGTCTTGGCTTCCTTTTCAAGCAGGATGCATGTACTTTGAGTGCTCTGTTGTGTCTTTTGGCAATTATATGACTGAAAAAAGTCCTATGCTGGCAGGCTGGTGTATTTAGGCTTGTTTGAAATTAAAATGTTGATGTTTCTTGGTTTTCTTAGTGGTATCTTGTTCATATGACAAAACCAGCTGTCAGAGCTCATCTGCACTGGGAAGTCTCACTGGTTCTTCTGGTAGAATTACACTGGAGCAGTTATATAGATGATTTGGAGTAGACATCAGAGTAAGAGAGGAAGGCTTTTCTTTTGCCCAGTTTGGCTTATATGATTTCTAAGTGATCAGAATTAAACCTGAACAAGGTGGTTTTAGGCCCCTGTGAGGAATTACATTGATCTAAACTGGTCCTTATTCCTGGTCTTTTGGATCATCCATGTCTGGTTTTTGCACTGCAGAACAACCAGTCTGATTACTGGGTACTACAGGGCAAGACTGTGCTTTGCCAGCAGGGCATCTGGGGAGGTGGGGAAGAAGAGCTTTCAGCTGGAATTCCATTCTCTCATCTGCAAAAGGGAATGCTTCCCAGTACTCCTGCTTTACTAGGATTTCCACTTGCAACTTGATGCCTTGTATTTCTTCTCTTTCTGCCTTTTTTTTTCACAGAAATCGTGGATGGCAATGTTAAAATGACCCTTGGAATGATCTGGACCATCATTCTTCGTTTTGCCATTCAAGATATCTCAGTTGAAGGTAAATCTTAGTTCTTTCCAATTGCTGTTCAACAATAAACAACTGACATAACTAAATGGCTTTGGCACTTAAAAGGCCCAGCATGTGCTCTTGGGTGAGTCACTGGAAGATCCTAGGGAGCTACCCTTCCCAGGGTGCCCTGTCATCTTACTGATATTTCTGGCCAGATGCAGTTATACTGAGAAGAGTTTTTCACATCCTTTTCTTGTAAGAGATTTTAAGAGCAGCTCAAAAGGATGGTTAAGCCTGAAAGCCAACTTTAGTGTTGGAATTTACTGCGTTTCTTGCAGGCTGATTCAGGGAGTAGCACTGAAAATGGTCCTATCTCTTACAAGTCCTACAAAACTCACTAATGCCAAAAAGCTATCTTCTTATTACAGAACCTCATTAAGAAAATAATGGTAACAGAATTATCCCAGTGGAGTCTTCTGAACAAGGAATTTTCTGTCAAGTGCAATTAAATAAAACACAATTTAGTGTGGTCTCTACTAAAGAGAAGTTGGTCGTGTTTTTATAATGTACTCCAGAGACTCCTGCTTTCTAGAAAATTAGTTAATTGGTGTGTTTTCTTTCTTTCTCTAGAGACATCTGCAAAAGAAGGACTTTTGTTATGGTGTCAGAGGAAGACAGCCCCCTACAAAAATGTAAACATTCAGAACTTCCATATCAGGTGAGTTACAGGCAAGAACTTATCTTTACAATCTTGTTATTTGCATATGTGTCTTGGAATATTCAACAATGGTTCCTGACATACCTCCCAAGGCAATGCAGATGCACGTTACACAGTAGCAGTGTAGTCCAGAGAGACACCTAGGAAATTAAAGGCAGAGGTTATAAGAGTATCCAAGTACCTACATCCCAGTTTTTCATTCTGGTTATGATTCCTGCTTTTGTAAAGTTCTTCAGAGTATTAAGTCCTCTGAGAAAAGCAGTATGTGCCACAGGCTAAGCAAGACAGCTTTTGTTCTGTGAAGACTTTGGAACACTTTAGGAGCCATGAAATAAGGGCTGCACCAGAAACTTTGTAATATGTCAGAGTTGGAAAGGGATGAGAGACTTTCTTGCTCTGCTCTTAATATTTCTAAACTGGCAGATGTTCCAGTGAAGATTCTGCATAACAGTGCTTTTTCTAGCGTATCTTGGAGAACTGTATGAACCATATAAATGTTAAGCACTTTTTTTTTTAGTGTTTAAGTGCCATCCACGCTAGTCAGTACTATAGTGGAGCTAGCTGTAGGCATCTGCCTTTTCCCTAAGGAATGCACTTTTACTCCTTTAGGGCTTGTATCTACGCCTTTTTTCAACCCTGAGCTCTACACCTGTCCTTGCATGCTCTGCAGGACACGCACAGAGAGTTCAGCACAGAGGACTGGCAAAAAGGAGCTGGCAATGCAAAAGGCAAGTCCTAATCACCGGATTTTTGTAGGGGTTGAAAAGAATCTTCATTGCAGTCTCAGCAGATACAAGGCATGCCTCCTTCCCAGCACTTACAGAGGCACTCTTAGCTAGAAACTAAACCAGAATTAGTCGTCCAGCTGTCTTGCTGCCCTCCCTCATGCTTGCGCCCGTCACTGTCTCTCCCTGGCTGAGCACTGTTCATTGTGCTCTCTTCTGTCTCTCTTGTAGTTGGAAGGATGGCCTTGGTTTCTGCGCTTTAATTCATAGACACCGTCCAGAACTCATCGACTACGGGAAGCTACGAAAGGTACAACTCCATTTGTTTGTCAGAACAGATGCTTGGCTCCATGGAAATAAAGAGGGAGAAGAATTAGCTTGATAAACATAATTGGAGAACTTCAGCACAAGCTGGCAGTTGCAGGATTGGGGGGAAGGCAGGAGGGATGAATCAGTACATTCAGGCTTCTTAGTGAAGCGTGAACTTAATGAGCTTCCTGCTTGACTTTCCCTGCTTTCAGACTGCCTTATATGAGACACACATGCCCCAATCCCATCTGATGAGCAAAAGCTGGCAAATTCAGTAACACCAAATATGAGACTAGTTCTGTGCTAATGTCACAGACTAGTGAGTCAAATCAGACTTAACGTTTCTGTGGAGAATTGGATAGAAACTGGTTATCTAGTGTTCAAGTGCAAAAGCGCCTTGAGGGGTCTGTGTGCCCTCACTGGACTCCTGTCACATGCTTCTGGTTTAGCACTTATCTATCTGCAGTACTGGGCTTCTAGCACATAGGTATTCAGGTGCCAGCAAAACATTTGTTGTAACACTGTTTTACTTTAAAAGTTGCCACTGGTAACATGATATCTAACTGCTCCAAGTTTGCTTCCTGTGTGTCTTGGAGACAAGATTGCTAAATGGATGATGAGAATAAGCTCTCAGTGGTTTGTGCTGCCAGCAGTGTCTTGAGCCAGCAGGGCAATGGAAGGCCAAACTGGGTTCTCATCCTACTGACATTCCTGCAGTCTGCTGAGATTCAGTTTCACTATATCTCTGCGCAGGTGGAGTGAAATGCCACCAAGAGTAAAATTCATATGATGTTACTGCAGCTAATATGCACAAAAAGTTTGACCATCTGATTTCACAGGCTGGGAGTTACAAAGCGTGTACGTGATCAGTGTTAGCTAGGGAAATAAACATAGAAGCCCATCACTAATAGGCCTGGGCTCTTGGATCACTGTGCAGATAGACAATATGTAAATGAGTTAATCAGATTAGCTGCATCCTTGAGGCAATGAATTGTACAATGCCTGATCTGCTTTTCAGTAACCTTTTAGATCTTTACTGTCTTGCAGAGCAGTCAGTTATATTATCTCATCAGTTTTAGTGTCTGAAGGCAGCACATGATGAATAAACAGTGGGGAGAAACTGTACCTGTTTACATAAACAGCAGCAATTTTATTTTATTTTTTATTTTTTAAAAAAGGGAATTATTAGAGCTGTGTTTTCAGTGCCTGATCTTGGGAAAATAAAGGTAGCTAAGCAATGTGTGTCTGTACTAGGTAAATGCTACAGTGCTCTGTTATCAACAAAGCCCCAAGCCAAACCCAAGCTAAACTAGAGGGAGAAGTTAGTTATTTGGTCATATTCCCTGCAGGCCTTTTGAGGTGAAGAAGAGGGCGATTGTCCTACCCAGTCAAAATCAATGTAGATGGGAATGGATTTGTCCTCCCTGGAGTAAGGTTAAAGGGAACCAGAATCTTTTGTTCTTCACTTGCATGTGATTCCATCGTTCATCAGGTTCCCTCTGCCCTCTTGCAGTCTTCTGATTCTTTCTGTATCATTTTTATTGTTGTTATGCCTTGATTACTCTAAAGGCATTGAGATGGAATGCATGTTTGAGAACTCTACCATAGCTGAAATCTTGATCAAATAGCTGGGAAGAACTTTGCTCAGAGCCTAGCCTTCAACTCTGGCAGTTCATGTATGCTGAAGGGAAGTTGCCTTTTTTATGCTAGATCTTTGAAACTCATTTGTAGAATGTGTAAATGTGGCACATTCTTAAACCCACTATTTGCCTGGACTATTTCTGTCACTTGTTTCCTCCTTTGTCGCTTCTTTCTTGTTCCTTTGGCTCAACTCAACAGATTCTTGCCTGTCTCCTTGAAGCCTACTTCCCTTCTACCCCTTCCTTCAAAAACAAGCAAACAAACCAACCATCCCCAACATTTTGAATCATCCCTGGCTTTGCAGGGGACTTATCTTGCAGAGAAGGACATGAGAAAGGCTGCTGAGAAGCAGCCATCACAGTGAATAGTAGAGTAAATGTCCACCTCCAGGTCTCTTCCAACTCTAGGAAGTGATTAATGGCATCTTAGTTGTATGTGCCTTTAGTGATGTTGTGTGTGTTTCTGTGAACATACACAAATATCAAATGTGTAAGATAGAGAGGTGAACATAAGTCCAAGCTGCCAAGAGGTCTGTGTTTGGGCATTCTTCTGCAGTTTCCATGTTTCCTGCTGCTTCACAGAGGCTGTGTCTGTGCTACAGACCCTGAATTGGCAACGTATACTAGCAAAATGTAGACAGTGTAGCTGCGTGTTGTCTTCCCAAAAGTTAGCAACATCTTTTGTCAGTACAGTTTTGTATTGAGTTTTATGTTCCTAGCTGGTTTTCCTAGTCTAGCTACCTTAGCGGGGCAAGCACAATTCTTTTCTGCCTACATGCTCTGCCTAGCTGAAGCTGCTTGTATAGCTCAGGCCCCAAAATAAAAGGTGGAAGTCCAACTAGCTTGGTGTCAGTGATTCCCTGACACCGAAGCTACTTAGATGCTTAGATGGTTTCTATTCAGTGCTTCTCTGTCTGCTATTGTTCAGCTCACTGTAGATAAGATCTTGAGATTCAGCTCATGGTCTGCATGTGAGGGATATGCAGAAGATGGGGTTTCACTTTCTCCTTTTACCCAAACTGTAGCTCAACTGTGAGCCACATCTGTGATCTTTTTAATTATGTACCATGGTTGACCAATGGCTCAAACACCCCCTCATATACTGCAATCCATATAGAAATGTGGTTTGTGTACTGCCCTGTTGGATGCATTTATTACAGATATATCTGAAAACATAGGTTGTACCAATTGGATTTTTTTTCTAGTGACTTCAACTCTGGCAGATATAGTAAGTCCTTGCTCTCTCTTGATTTTTCCTCCCCCTCCATCTTCTTTCCTGATTGCTAGTTAATAGATGGTTGGGTTTTTTTATGTCACACTGCAATAATTGCCATAGCAACCTTGTGTGCTGCAAGGACTTCAAAGTAGCTGGAGGAGGAGAGAAGACAACTCCCCATGTGAGTTAGGGTTGTGGTAAAAGACAAGGAGCTGCAGTAGTCTTTAGTCAGCAAAAGCAGAGAACATGCCAGGTGGGCATCTGTTTAGGGCAGGTTTGCTGTCTGACACTGTTAAAACAACAGAATTCCTCCATGGTAAAACTAACTTTTCTCACAGTTGGCCCAGCTAGAGCCTGGCAAGTTACTGCTCCTGTTCATGTCTGCCATTTCTATGTTCACACAAGCAGAGGGAGAACTGGGGCACCTCTGCAGAACCTCATCTGGGTCAGTGCTCTTCTGGGGTGTGTGTTTCAGCTGGGGAAGGAGTGAGGGGCAGGTGACTTGGCTTTGTTTGCTCTGCTGCCTTTAGCTCCCTCAAGTGTGCCTGCAGCTGTGGTGCTGCACTGTGAGGCTTGGAGCTGAAAGGCCAGTCTTTACTACTTTATCCCTTTTCATGGGAGTCAACTGAAACATGTAATTTCAAATAATGATTAGCTGGTGTACGATGGGGTGGAGCTGAAAATGGTTAAATTTGGAGGAATTTCATAGGGCTTGAGACCCTGTTGTAGTCTTGTACAAGCCCCCAGGGAAACATTATTTCTTGCATCTTTGTGATGAGCACCTCTGCTGTCCATGATGGGTGAAGCTTGTCCCACAGGCAACAGAGTCTTAAGCAGGTGTTTAGCTCTCTGCTCATCTCGGAGCTAGTCTTGGATTTGGGTAGCTTGCTTTCAGTAGCACTATCTTTAGTTTCATTCCCAAGAGACTATGTGATCACACATCTTTCTTACTTAAGAAGGAGAAGTCTGCCAGCTTCATCTAGGTGAGTCTCCAGTTTCCTGCATGTTAAGACTTCCACCCCTTCCTTTGGGAGTGCCCAAGTCCAGTAAGTTTTCCCATCAGGAAACCTCTCCCAACTTCCAGCTTAAAATTTCTTTTTAACCTTTGGCAACAGTGCTCCTGGTGTTGTTACTTGCAAACTGATAGGAAAGCTATCTGCAGTGAGTTTGTTCCTCCCTTTCCTCCAGGAGAGGCTGACAGATCTTCAGTCAGCTCATTCAGATGGGTCTGTGTTAAGGAAGGGTCTGTGTTGTTAATACTAAACACTCTGTCAGGGCATTAGCAATGCCCCAGTGGTCATGGTCAGCAGAGGCTGAAATTTGGTACACAGTGGTGACATTCTACAAAAGTATAAAGTGGCACATCAGCTAGGGGAAAGCTGGCTAGGGAGCTGCCTCTTGGCATTTCTGGATGCTCCTGCACTTGAGTGAAAGAAAAGCTGTTACTCTTCCTTCCTAAGTGGAGCAAGGGCCCTGCCTACACATAGTGAACAAGGTATGTTATATGCCAGCTAGTCTCATCTCCTCAAGTAAGACTTTTACTTACACTTTCGGTTCATGGAGGTTTCTCCACAGCAGGTACAGGAGACAAGTAGGCTGAAGCTGAAATGGTACCAACCTCTAATTCCATGGCATGGGGTGGTTCCTTGTGGCTGAAGCATAGTGAAAATCCACTGCCTGCACTGCTGCTAATCTCTGAGGAGATGGATATAAACATACATATCTGATGTAGTCACCATTGAAAGTGTATTATATAGGGATAAAGTACTCTTTGACACTGAAATGAGGGCCTGTTACCATGTGTGACAGCTGCTAGTTTCATCACAGCATGCCTGTGCAACATTTCCTTGCCAAATATTAACTTGTCTGAGTGGACTAAATACAGATCACTGGTCGTGTTTGTTTGTTCGGTCGCCCCTGTGTGCAATTTATTTTGGTAGGTGAAACATTGCAGTCTACTTGGAGACATTCACCCAAAGGGATATGATGCTGATATGGAATGCCAACCTAATACACGCATTAATTCGTAGGTAAATGCTGCAGGAAATGGCTTTTCAGAATAGCTCAGTTTCCTAGTTTCGTGAAGGCTGTAATCTGAGGGCTACATAATAGCCAGTGCCATAAAGGAACTTTTCTGCCTGCCCATACCCTGTCTGCCCAAGCATGCTTAGCTTCATCTTTCATGCTGTGTGGGTTCAAAGGAAACTGCTTGTTGATTAGAGTTTAGGCACAGCTTAATCTTCCAAGTTAATGAAATAAGCAAGCACATGATCTCAAATAGAAAAGAAACAGAATATGGATGCCACTCTAGAAAGAAGGTGAAATAATTATAGTCCTTATTTCCAAATTTTTAAGGTGGGTCTCAGTGCGAGTGGCACAAATGACAATATGGAGAGTACTACTCCATCCTTCCTCTCTCCCAAAAGACACTTAGTAAAGAAGATTACTAAACACTAGCAGTTTATGCACAACCTTTCTTCCAGCAGAAGCCACCTGTCTCAACAGTAGAAACTGACAGTGCAAATGGCATTTGTCATCATGAAGTGGCTTGATCATTCAGAATAACTATCATGGATATACAGGAATATAGGAATCAGGCTTTTATGGGGGTCTCCTACATGTACTGGTAGATGTCTTGTTGCTGATCAGTATATTTGAATGCTGGAAACAATTTGCAGAGGTCTTTCATTTCCAGTGACATCTGCATTTCATAGTCTCTTGTGTGGCTCTTTAAAATCTAGTTACCTTTGTGATATGACTCATGATGTGATAAGTCACATTTAACTTTGTTTAGGATTTGATTACTGTGTATTGATGTCTGTATCTGAAGTGCATCCTGCTGCAGCAGAAGGTTTATATAGGGAGTAATGGAAATGTACTAATGAAATGACAAGTCCTGTGCAGCGCTTAGAAGGAAAAGCAATACTCAGACAAAATATGTACTTTTATATATATATTTATTTCATAGAGAGTTGTTAAAACATTTCTCTTCCTCCCACTCAACTGGTGTTCAACAAACTGTATGCTAGCTAAGGACAGTACCCTTTGCAGATGTTGTTACTATTTTAGTATTGCTTAGATGTTGTAACAGATACACTGCTCTGCAGTTCTTTAAAATGGAAGTTGCAAACCTAATATAAGCATGAGATATAAATGTGAGATATGACCATTTACTATCAGTATGATGTGAAGCTAATTTTACTTTAAACTAGGCTGAAGACAAAATGTATTATTTCTTCGTGTTGCAGGTGCATGGATTATAACTTAATTATCATATCATGAGTCTCCAGGCTCTGCTTTCAAAAGGAAGCTAATTATTTCATCCTGCTACATGAGGATTCACACACAATTTTGTCTGGACAGCACAGTTACCTGAGCCAAGCCAAGCACAATAGCTGTGTTTTGAGAGAAATGCTGTGTACCTTCTTACAAGTTGATGCTGATGCTCTGGCTCTGTTTCTTTTCCAGGATGATCCTCTCACTAATCTAAACACAGCTTTTGATGTGGCTGAGAAATACCTGGATATTCCCAAGATGCTGGATGCAGAAGGTAAAGTAGAATGCAGTGGCTTTTAACTTGTTTTTTTTCTCAAGAAATTTCCCACTTCTTCTAGGTGGACTTGTATTGTACAAGAATTCAGTAACCTCTGAATGCTCCTGCCATCACCTCATACTAAATGTATAGGGAAAAAGTTACAGTGGAATAATGAGTCACATTATTCCCACACATGCTTCACTCTTCCTCCTGTGCCCCTCAGTCTTCTGAGTTCTGGTGTGGAGAACTTAACCTGGCATTGACACTCTAGGCAGAGATGAGTAACAGCTGGCCTTGTCCACTGAGTTTATGTATGGTGTAGGACTGCAATCCTTTTGCCCCAATATTTATATTCTGGTCTCTTTCTGACATTGCTGGTGAGCTTCCTTTTTGAGAGGACAATATTTGTATTATAAACTACTTCTTCTTGACTGTTCAGTAATGTTGGGCATGAAGATCCCTCACTGTTCTGATCCTGGAGACCAAGGCAGAGATCCATGTTGTTCAGAGGTGCTTTTGTTACTGACTGTGACTGCTTCCCTGAGGCCACAGGGACAGCAGAATTACTTTTCAGAGCCTTGTCAGCTTGGCAATAGACTTTGAAAACTGTAGCTCTGGAGTACAAATAACAGCCTGAAATAGTTCACTGGTTGTTGGCTGTTTGCCTGAAGCCAGCTGGTTTCAATGGTAGAGGCTGTACTTCAGGCTTGGTTTGGACAGGAGAAGCAGTTAAAGACTTGTTAAATAAGGGATTGACAGGAACAGGGAGGAAAAGTAGGGATAGGGCAGCTGAACCCAGTGAATCTGTATTTGGACAACTAGGATGTTCATATTGGGTAGTATTTCCCATTCCCAGGGATGAGTCTTGCTTTCCCTGCATTCATCATGCTGAGGCCACAAAAAACCCATGAGGTTTCTGGAGTAGATTCAAGTGCTTCCTGCCATTCTGTAGGAAATACAGTCACCACCAAAATAAGTGGATCTAGCTTCACATCTCAGCAAAGCTAGCAGTGATGAAGAGGGCCCCTCGCAGGAGCTCCTATTGTTCTTTTCTGACCACTCTCCTCCCTCATGGAGTAGAGCTAATGTGCGTTCCTCCACACCATTAATTCTGATCTGGAGGTGTTGAGTTTCTCCTGAAACTAATGAAGGGGCCTTTTTGAAATTGAAGCCATCGTTGTGTTGAAATGGATGATGGAGGCATGGAAAGGAAGGGAGAAAGGATCTTTCCTGAAGAACTGCATGGAGGAATTGCATTATAATACATCTATGAAAGCCATGTCAACCTGCTGCCAAGTTTGGATTGATACAACCCACCATTTACAGTAATGTTCTCAGGACAGGGAAGTGCTGTGACGTGAGACATGCGGACAAATGGTTGCATTAGCCTGGCCAGACCCTGGAAGCAATTTTATCGTGAGGGAGGGAAACCAGGAGGGTGATCCTGGCTGCTGAGAGAGAACATCTTCTGGGGAATGCTGGGAAGCCCTGTGGAGTTGCTATGACAAGCATATACCCCAGCAGGCCTCCTGGACAGTTGTGGTGCTCCCTTTCCTTTGCTCTCCTCCCGTCAGTTGATTATGCTCTTAACGTGAGGTTTTTTTTGACAGACATTGTTGGAACTGCCCGTCCTGACGAGAAAGCCATCATGACCTATGTTTCTAGCTTCTACCACGCCTTCTCAGGAGCCCAGAAGGTATCGCAGGATCCCAAGCTCCCTCCACAGAGCACACCTGGTGCCGTTGCTAATGTCCAAACCTTTTTTTCTTTCTCTCTCTCCTCTCTAGCTACGGGCATCTTTATTATTATGTTCTTGGTAGAGTTGGCTATTGGTTCAAAGTGGTGCTCCAGACATAATATGTGGGGCAAGGGAGACAGGAGTCCCATTTCCCGCTAGTCAGTGGTACTTCCTGTGGCACTTCTGTATTCCAACACCTTGGCACGCACACAAATCCAAGGGAGTGGGGAGCTCTGCCTCATCCATTTGCCTTCTGAACTGCTGCCCTGATGTCCAAGGAAATGCACCCCCAGTGTCTGGGAAATCTGAGATAGAGTGCTAGATTTCACAAAGGTGGAGACCACCACATAGATGCTCTGCTCAGCAGGACACTACAGCCTGCCCCCCCTGGAAAGAATGCTGGTACCTATTTACTTTTTTTTTCCTTTTTCAAAGATGGAGAAACATAGCTGACTTAGTGGTTTTATGAAGGGTTCAGTGAATACCCAAAACTTTATCTTTTACCTTATATATGCTGCAGGTTCCTGCACCTTTGCTTCAAGGTCTGAACCTGCTACTTTCTCAAGTTGTGCCACAAATTCAGTCCCAGTTCACCTGGGGCTTACAAAGCATGTCTAACAAGTACATCCATGGTGATTTTGCAAACAGAGCATTGCTTATCATGACTGAGATGCCTGTTTTTCCTCTTTTCTCACCCACCATGCTGGAAATCAGGTCCTTGCTGTGTCTGGCTTAGCCATTTTCCTGTTGGTAATGGAGTTACTTAAAGAAAACATTTTGTGGATGAAACCTTGTAAACATCTCTTGCCAAAACCAGGCAGCTGCCTGTACTTCAGTACCGTAGGAACAGGCAGTGCATGTTGCAGCAGAGCAGATAGTGTGTAGGAAGTGCACTACGTAGGAAGGCTCTGATCTCTAGGTCCTAGGTGTACAGAAAGGCCTTGAGCATGGGTGTTCAAACCTCCAAACAGCCTAATTGCATCCTTGGAACAGGCCCCCAGGCCACAGCCATAAAGGTGCAGAGCCCAGATCCCCCTGTATTGGGGGGGTGGGAGGGAGAGGTGCCCCTTTGAGCCACAAGCCAACGCTGCTAGCCACCTTCTGATCTGAATTCCCAGCTCTCCGCATGGAAATCTGTTTGGCCTGTCCTGCAATGCATGATGGGAAGTTTTCTCCCCCTCTCTCACGCCACCCATGACTGTTTTGTTTTATTCTATGTGCTGCTTCTTACTTTATCCTTTCAACCTCTTTTCCTTCTCTGCACAGATATTATAGGCACGCTAAGGCCGGATGAGAAGGCCATAATGACCTATGTCTCATGTTACTACCACGCCTTCTCAGGGGCGCAGAAGGTGAGACTTTACCCTTAACAACCCCCTCCTCTCTCCCTGACCTGCCCACCGCTCCTCTCCACTGAGGAACGCACCAGACCCCCCATCCGCCCCAGGGAAGCCCAGTGCATCCAGCGATGCATGCTTGGATGTGCCATCTGTAGTCTTGCTGGAGAAGTGATGTAAATGTCCTTTCAGATGGACCTGAGCTGCCCCTTCCCTCCAGTTTCACACCCCAGCAGTGGAGAAAGCATTTGGTAAAGCTAGCATCGAAAGATGAATGAATGTCTGCTCTGACAGAGTCACTACTCTTTCAGTGACTAGTGAGCATCATCCTGGCTAGGCAGTGCGCCTCCAGAAATGCCACAATCAAATTAGCCTACTTCAGGAAATCACAGCCTGTCCTTCTTGACCTGTCATTCTGCCTTCCATGTTCAGTCCCCACTAGGTCAGTGGTCTTTTCTTAGGCTGAGCCATCTGTGAGCTGGTTACATAGCACTTTTGTGCTCCAGCCATAAAGTCCATTCCTACCAGGCCTTGAGCTTTCCCAAACTCACACACTTCATTCCGTGTTTCTCCCTGGTCATTCTCTGTTTCCCAAACCACCTATATGTTTTATTTCTCTTTCCTCTGCTTTTCACATTTCCATAACTTCAGTCCTTCTTCCTCTGCTTCCTCTTTTACTCCAAAGTCTCTTTGTCTGGCAAAGTCACAGTTTGCCTTCAGGCAAGCTTCCTCCAAAACAGCAAATTCCCTGTAATCCTTTGAATAGAATAAAGAAGTCCATCCTTTCTACCTATGCCATAGCCTGGCTCAGCTGCAGCCTTTCCACAAGATCACTGCTAGTTTCAAATTGTAGGCTTTGAAACAATAAAATCCAAGTTCAGGACTGTATTCTTCATGTTACAAGCAGATGTAAAATCTCCCTGTTTTCCCCTGCCACAACTTCTTTCTCTCACTAGGTCTTTGCTGTTTGAGACACGGTCCATGTGTTGCCCAGCTTGAGGGCTCACTTGATTCCAGGAAGAGTCCATCTCTTTCGTACAAAGCAGTGCTGATGGTCGCAGCGTTGGTGCAGATACCACACTGATGCTGGCTTTCAGGGGGCAAACACCAGCAGTAGTTTCCAGGGAGCAGCTCTTTAGTTCAGGCTTTTTGTTCTCTGCCTTGCTTCATATAAATTACACGATGCTGTCTTATTTCCAAGGAATGCAGAATATGTCCCACAGCAGTGCAGTAGGCTTGCCCATTTGGCATAATTTTTGTAGTCATGACTTCCCTGCTAGGATCCTGCTTTGTGAATAGTTTGAATCCCTTAAGATCAGGCTGCAAGCTCTGGCCAGTCAGTACTTGCCCTGGAAGACTGTAGTCTCAGAACTCATGCCAGGCTGGTGATAAGGCCCACTGTTAGCCAGGTGCCCCTGAGGGACTGCTCCATGCTCTCTCCTTAACTTGAACTCCAGATTGAGGAAACAGCAAACCACAATATGAGGAGGGTTGTGTCCTGCTGCTGCAGGAGCAGCTATGCCCCTTGCCAATCCCTTCCTCTTCTCTCTACACCCGTTCCACGATTTGGAAGCCTGCTCAGCAGGTCCCATGCTCTCATCAGCAATTTAGGTGGATGCTGGGTCTCCTGGGATAACTGAAAACAGCCTTTACTGCCTCAGGGACCTGAACCAAGTAGTTGGGGCAAGAACTAGAGATGGAGCTTCTTAGTTATTAAAGCTTCAATCCCATGTAGTCTAACTGGCTTACAGGGAAGACTAAAGATTTAATAATTTATTAATTTTTTAGCAGTCCTGATGGGCCAGCAACTCAACTGTGCCCTCACAGGAGGGGCAGAGCTCCTTCTTGGAGCTGCCCTAGCCGTTCATTAGCCAGCTGCTGAGTTACACAGATTCAAACCCCCAGGCAAAGGCAAAGTGGTTACTGAGCACAATCCCCAGCCCAGATTGTAATGTGTTGCCACCTCATGCACAGTTAGGTGACTTACTGTGATATCGCTCCATTTTTCATTCAGATTTTTCATTACTGCCACCAGTCCTGAAGGGGAAGTCCCATGAGCCGCTTTCTGCTTCTTTCACTCTCTTATACTGAACCTTTGAAGGTACAGGGACCCAGCCTGATGTGTGTGTAGATGGCTGCTTTTTCTTTATGCCATTTTTTTTATACATATGTAGATATACTTGCTTTGGTTTGCTTGTTTTCTAACTGCTTCTGACTTTCACACTAAATGCATGCAACTACTGGTTGGCTTAATATTTTGTAAACTTGATTTCTGGGGTTGAAAGTTCCTGACTAATGTTTTACCATTTTATTAAGCGATTGTGTGTTTGGCATACAGTACTCTGGAGTCTCCTCTGAGGCCAGAAGACAGCAACAGACAGGCATCTTCCCTATGTAGCATACTGTGGGAATGCCTTCCTTTTTATGATCCTCCTCAGCAGAGACACCTGGATCCATGAGCTAGAGAGACAGTGAACTCCACTTCCATCCTAAGCAGTCCAAGTCAGGGTTGAGATGAACTGAAAAGACAAAAGGCAGAGAAATCACTGCTACTTTGGCTAATTCACATTTCTGTTTTGAGTCTACCAAAGAGCATGTGCATATCACACAGCAGTGTGGTATCAAGTAGAATGCCCTGGGCTTGCCCTCCTCACAGTCTCTGAGTGCAAGTAGTATAGTTTGTCAGCACAGTGCTGCACTGAAGCTGATCAGCTCACAAAGGTTCTCTGAGAATACAGGTATGCAGCTTCCAGACCCCAGAATGGTGTATCTTCTCAGGTTGCTCCCTGCCTTGTGGGTATCTTGGCTTGTCTGGAGCCTGAAAGTGTTTCTCTGATGTTGCCATCACCACAGATCAGCTTATTAGCAGCAGTGTGGGAGGTATTGGTGGAGGTTACCTGAAAGCATTGGGATTCTTTTGTCCTACGTTGTTCAGAGCAAGTCAGTGTAACACATTGCTCATGACATTAATGGTGATAGAGGCCACAGACCTTTTCCTGCTGCTGCAGCAGCAGCCCACTGTTGCATAGAGCAGTCTGGAGCAGGCAAGAACCATTGGGAAGCAAGTGCTAGTAGGGAAGAGAAAGCTCTACACTTCAGCCATTAGGATAATACAAATAATGTTGTAATAGCTGACATTCAGAGGACTTTTGTGTTTGGACAGATGTTCAACACGCATGTATACACACACATATTGAAAATCTTGGGCAGCTGGAAGAAATCTATTGTCAGATACATGTAAATATGCCTCTGCAAAATGGTGTCCCTCCTGCACAGCTAGATGCTGCTGCAGTGGGCTCCTAGGTTATTAGAAGAAAGTTAAGAGTGTGCAGGGAGCTCCTCTCCTGGGATGACCGAGATAAACATTTGGCACTACCAGTTCCCTGCAGTCACTAGGAACATCATGGTAGGGCTCTGGCAATGTCTTTTTGACGTATTATTTGATCCCATGTCTATAAGGTTTTCTCTGGATATCAAAAAGCACTCCATTAAAGTACAAACTTTAGTTAAAAACAGATCAAAGTACAAGCTTTCTTAGATGTAACCATCATTTGCCCTTTTTGCAGTTTTTTTTTTTTCCAAGTGAAATTGCTCTTTCTTCTGTATGAGTCCCTCTGATGTGTTTTAAATTAGTTAATATCTGTGTACCTGCTAGCTGGTGTGCTTTAGTCAAGGGACAGATGACTGAATATACGTTTTTACAGCCTCTTATAAATTAATAAGATTGCCAGATCCCTTGGGACCTTAGCAATCCATACATCACTGTATAGCCTATGACTTTACTGCTATTCTTGCTGCCTTGCATCAGCTGCAAAAATTAAGAGGATTTTTCTCACATGGCCTTGCAGATTGAATAAACAGATAATAAAAGGCCTTTTAAAAATAGAAAAAGGTCGAAGCTTGCCGACTATAAGCTCAGCAAAACTTCTTTTGGCATCAGTCTCACACATAGTTTTAAGGCAGGACGCAACATTCGCAATTGGTCTGTTGTAGTGTTGGCATGTACCCTCTCTTCTTCATCCCTACCTAGGCTCTCTAAGGAGGACTAACTACTCCATAGAGGTCCTGTGGGTAGCTCTAGCACCTTGCCAGGCATCAGGGCCACAGCTGTACTGTGGTAAGAGGGTGCTGAGCAATCCCCTGACACCCATCACAGGAGCACATCCTCCAAGGCTTTGTAGCTTGGCAACTACCACAATAACAGTAAAGGGAGCTGATAGCCATGGATAGATGCTGGGCAAGGATCAGCCTACTGTATGTTCCCTGTGCCAAACACATGCATGATACTCCAGGGCAGACTGACTGCTCTTGAGTTCATAGCTGGGATTTTTCTGATCCTTACTTTGTTCGAAATTCATGTTTTAGCATGGTCAGCTCACTGCAGAGAACAAGGGTTTGGTCCCACAATGAAAAAAATAACAAGCCAACCCAACACTAAATAGTAACAACAGGCTCTTTTTTTGGTGAGACTTGTTTTGGGAGAGTAAGCAGAAAGATTACCCATAAAGGGAAAAAAACCCCTTCTCAGCTGGATCATGAGACCCTGAATACATGGTAGGTGTCATGTGGCAAGATGGTGTAGGAGGTGTCCCTGTAATGAGTGCAGAAATACAGAGAAAGCTGGAAGACAGCTCTACTGGGCAGAATTTAAGGTTAAGAGGAGTATCCACTGCTTTATCTTCCAAACAAAATTAGGAATTTTCCAAGGTCCAGTCTATGGATTAACTCTGTTTAGGTAGTTCTTTCCTGGGGTGAAACCATGTAGAGAGCCTCATCAGCTTGACAGGACTTAGTTACTGGTGTTGCAGCTCTGAATGCTGGTGATGGGAGTGGAGGTGGTGGCAGAACCCCCCTGTCTTTGTAAAGAGGCATCCAGGATCCCTCTGGTAGGAAGCAAACAACAGGGCCCTCTCAAAATAGCAGCATGAGAAAAGGTATAGAAATGTGGTGATCTCACAACATGTAGGGTGGGATCATTAGAGCTGAGAATCTCTGAAGGAATGTATTCACCTGAGAAAGGGAAAATAAATTGTTATAGAAGGTCAGCTGGAAAGCAAAGAGGTCAGGACAGATCTTTCTAAGTGCAGACAGGTTGCTAAAGCCAAGGGTAGGAAACTTTTCCCACAGGTATGTAGGAGGAAGCTAAGCTGCAAGCTTTGGTTTATATATTTTTTTCACTTTTCCCGTCTTCTGTTTTTCTTCTCTTTGTCAGGCAGAGACAGCAGCAAACCGTATCTGCAAGGTGCTGGCAGTCAACCAAGAAAATGAACAGCTCATGGAAGACTATGAAAAACTGGCCAGTGATGTAGGTGTCCATGGTGCTGTTGGTTTCTGGGTGGTGGTATGTGGAAAGGAATTGCATTTAATGATAACTAACTTGGGGAATGATATTGGCCTGTGTTTTCCTGGAAAATTCTTTTTTTTTTCCCTTGTAGCTTGAGAAAATTAAAGATCGAGCTTATATTAAAGGCAAGAGCAATCTGCTTTAAAACAGAAAGCTTCCATAGAGGAGCTCTGAGATTCTCAATTTATTAGGAGCGGCCACAGAATATTAAAGTTAAAGGAAAAATCAAACTGGTTTAACTTGCAATCCTCGGAACCATGCAACTTCATAACATCTTTCATACACATTGTATGCTGATGTACTGCAGAAGTCAGGAATTGGATCTGAGAGAATGGGTTAGAGATAATTGAGGAAAGAAGCATGCATTTGCTGATAGTTGGAAAGAATCTGTGTAGGATACAAGCTGGAGGCTGCTTTGGTTAATTGAGAAAGCTGAAGGCTGACAGACCGACATCTGTGTAAACTACAGAAGTAGCCAAATGTGGACTGAAGTGTGTTTGTGGAAGATAAGTAGGGAGGAGAAGATGAACAACAGAAGGGCAAATATAGCCGATGAGCCTGGTTTTAGCCTGGCCTGAAAAGCATAGGACACTGCTCCACTTACACATAGACTGCCCATTGCAGTACCATTTTGCTGGCTTGCCAAATAGGTTTGAGAAGGAGAGGGCTATTCAAAGAGCAACACTGACTCCAGGGAAGCTAGAGTGGGAAAAGTATAACTGGAGTCAAGAACTTGATTTCTTCTGTCAGACCCTTCTGGAGATAATATGACTTACAACATCCTTTAGTTATGCAACAGTCCAGCAAGACTGTAAAGCTCTAATGTAATCTGAGGACATAGTTTGGTCCTGATTGTGCGAAACCTATGCTTTAAACATGTTAGATTGGCAATGCTGCAACAAGCAGTACTACTTAGTGTGGTAGGGAATGGGCTGCTCATAAAAAACAAAAAACAAACAAACAAACAAACAAACAAAAAACAAAACAAAAAAACACAACACCAAAACCACCTTTCAAAAACACGTAACTTTTCTTTACAAGCCCTCCTGGTGGCAGAATCTTTCTGACAGCAAACGTAAAAGTAAATGGTCCCTAATGAGATCAGAACAACAGCTGCAGTTTTAACACAGTTTTAGTTCAAGGCTTGTCATTGCTCTTTCCAGCTGCTGGAGTGGATTCGTCGCACCATCCCCTGGCTGGAGAACCGGGCCCCGGAGAACACCATGCAAGCCATGCAGCAGAAACTGGAGGACTTCCGGGACT
Organism: Athene cunicularia; assembly: GCF_003259725.1. Lineage (NCBI taxonomy): Eukaryota > Metazoa > Chordata > Aves > Strigiformes > Strigidae > Athene > Athene cunicularia. Next base: position 36,966,933 of record NW_020799101.1, on the reverse strand, counting down.
ACCGCCGCCTGCACAAGCCCCCCAAGGTCCAAGAGAAGTGCCAACTTGAGATCAACTTCAATACCTTGCAGACCAAGCTGCGGCTCAGCAACAGGCCAGCCTTCATGCCTTCAGAAGGGAAAATGGTCTCGGTGAGTGGGAGTAACGGTACCCCAAAACCAGGACTCCTTTTCCTGCCCATGGGTGGGCAGGGCATGCCTTGCCTTCAGTGTGAGCTATTCTTTGGTAGAAACCCAACAGAATATAGTTCAGTGAGGCTGTAATAAGAGAGGGTCTAGTGATCGTTGCTTCCTTGTATCTAAACCAGACTCTGAGGCTCTTCACAAGTTGCATGTCTTTATGTGGAGATGTGTGGGAGGCTCACATTTTTTCTAATTGAAGAATGGTTGGGTTTTGTTGAAGTTTCATGTGAAGGAAGTGTTTTGAGAGGGACTCTTGTGCAGACAAGTATATCCTAATACTGCTAGTCCTGCTTATCTTAAGTCTGACACTTCATCTTCCTGACCTGTCTGCACAACCCTGTGAGATTAAAAGCCCTCATCCACTCCCTCCAACCAACTGAAACCATGTAGCTCATGGAAACTAATGCTGACATACATCTTCCCCCCCATCTTCTAACCTGTCTTTTCTTCATGTGCTTTTGTCTTTAGGATATAAACAATGCCTGGGGTGGCCTAGAGCAGGCTGAGAAGGGCTATGAGGAGTGGTTGTTGAATGAGATCCGAAGGCTAGAGAGGCTAGATCACCTGGCAGAGAAGTTCCGGCAGAAGGCATCCATTCATGAGGCCTGGACAGATGGTAATGCCAACCTGCGTGCTTCCTACTGCCTGACATGGTGCTGTCTCTTATGGAGGGAGGAAGAGATGGATCATGCATAGGTCCTTCCATGAGATTTTCATCTCAAGAATAATAGGTTCATTTCTTACTTCATTAGAAAATAATGCATGAAAATCAGATTGATCTCTGTTCTGCTACATCATGTAGCCACACTGACATTCCCTAACTGTTGCAAAGTGAGAACTTTGGATAGAAAATTGCTACAGAGCAGAGGAAAAGTTACCGTACAGTAAATGCTACAGTTGGTGTTTACAGGACCAGCATAGCCCAGTCTGCATATACTGAGACAAGTCCAGTATGAACTCTGACGGCACTGGCTGAGCTGCACGATGTGCCCTTCTCTGTTGTTAATGGCAAACTCATGTTCTGCGGTTTGAAAGTGAGGATTGTACACCTCTAGGCCAGCACACGTGAGGGCAGGCCTTCGGCATGGTGCTTGGAGTGGGGGCCTCGACGACGGGGAGCTGGCTTTGGGGGCACTGGGTCCTTCCCTTCATTCTCCTGTCCTTCATTCTCCTGTCCTTTGGCTCCCTCCCCAGGTAAGGAAGCAATGCTGCAGCAGAAGGATTACGAAACTGCTACCCTCTCGGAGATAAAGGCCCTGCTGAAGAAACATGAGGCCTTTGAGAGCGACCTGGCTGCACACCAGGACCGCGTGGAACAGATTGCTGCTATTGCACAAGAGCTGAAGTACGGCACCCCACCACATGTCCCATCCTTGGAGCCAGAGAGGCTTAATCAGCTTTGCCCTCTGCCCTCTGGAGAGCCATAAATCAATCCCCATACAAAAATGTTGGGAAGTCCAAGTGTTTCCAAATAGTATCTAGGATACTGCTCTCCAGTATCCGGATGCACCAGAAGAGCAGGCCAGAAAACGGATGAGTCGTGGGTGCTGATGAGGGGGCGGCAAAATTATATTCCCAAGCCAAGTTTCCATCTTCTTCCAGCTTGTTACGCTGCTGTGAACCCTTTCCTAAAGAGTCTGACCTGCCACTGGTGCCTGCTAAGTTTCAGAGTTGCAATGCCATCATACTTTTCCAGGAACAGAAGGAAATGGCAGAGGATAGCAGGCTCTCAGTTTGCTCTCTTTTATCAAAAAAATCTTCCTGATTCTGGCAGGAAAAAAATCTGATGCTTGAGCCCATTGTGGCCCCTGCTGCTGCCCTGGACCCTTTTGCCCTGGGAGTACTGTACCATGTGGACACTGGCTGGCACTTGCTCTGGGACATTCCCACAGCAACTCAGCTCCCTCCCTGCTTCTCCTGACTTGGAAATCTTCAGCTCCTTTTCCTGGAGTGATGAGTGATGCAGCTTCCCAGGAGAAATGGGGTCTCCTCAGGGCGGGAGGTTGATTGCTGGGGATAGCAGGCAGGTAAAGAGCTGGTCTCTGCAGCACAAGGAGAGCAGTTTTGAAACCCCACATGTTTCTTGGCAAAAACAGTCTGAACAACTTTTCTTTTACTTTGTCTCCTATTTTAAAAATATTTATATATCACACTGGCCTATCTCAAGTTAGTGTCTGGGCTAAGATCAGTACTTTTGGTCTGAAGGACTGTTTTTCTCTAAAAAATCAGGATTATTGGATCAAGATCATTATCTCCTTTAATAACACAGATTTACAGAATTGCTCCCTTGTCCAGTGGAGGATTGACCTTGGAACAGGAGGAGGGTTCAAGGCAATCCTCCATGTCAGTAAGATTAAAACTGAGGCTGGCTAGTCAGCAGGCATTAGCTGATCTGCCACTTCCAAAGCACATGCTACGTGCCAGCCAAAGCAGCTGCAGCTCTAAGAGCAACAGGGAAGGCTGGGCCCTAAGCCGGGGGGGAGAGATAATTTCTTCCAAAGTGTGAGAACAGCAGGTTCTGCCATCTTTCCAAAAGCCATCTTCCATCTCAGCAAAGAGCCCATGCCCTGAAAAACCGTGGCTGAGCTCTTTTCTGCCCCAGAGATACACTGCCAGGGAGATGGAGAGGGTCTGGAGGAAGCCACTGCAGCTGCCTATACCAGGCATGTTTGGGGTTTGAGGTCACGGAATGTTCCCACTCCCCAGAAGTAGTGGTCCAGCACGGGTGCATTACAAGCCAGGCTTTCAGAAGCAGTTCCTTCATCTGCAGGGCTGGCTCTTTAGCAAAGCAGATCAAGGAACTGATCTGGATTAAAAACCCAGCAAAGAAAAAGTTATTTTTAGCCCAAATCAGTTTCCTGACTAGTTTACTGCAAGATTCCACCAACAGTTGTGCCCACACACCTCAGAAGGGCGATACAATGGTGGGAAGAAACAAGGCTGGGGGAGGCAAGAGGAAACTGTTTAAACCTGTGTTACTGCTTGGAGAAATGCTCATCAGATGGCCCAGGGTCACTCGGTAGCCCAGTGAGTTATTCTGCTTTCTCTTTTGAGGCTGATACTTCCCAGCTTGGCTGATCTTTGCCTGCAGGCTTCTCCCTTTTTGACCATGTGCAGAACCAAGAGCACAAAGCAATATAAAACCACAAGCTTCACCTTACCCCCATGCTCCCATTTTCCCAGCCATACTCTTACCAGTCTGTGTTCCATGAGTGCCAGCCTGTAGACAGCAAAGTACTCCCCATCAGGCATGTAGGAGAGAAACCAACACTGTCATTTTGAGATTGTCCTAAATAAATGAATGGATTGTGTAATTCAGCTATTCCTTGGCACCCATACTATGCAACTCTTAGAACGATCTTCAGCAGTTTCTTTGCATTCATGATAAAATCTTTGCTGCCCATTCTAGTGTACGAGATGCAGGTAATTAGCCTGCATGATGTTCTTAAATAGAATACAGGGGCATATTGCTCATAATCTGTTTATTCCCAGTTTGATAAAAAGTCTCTACTCCCTTCCCCCAGTACCAAATTACTCCCATCAGGCAGCCAGCTCCAGTGTTTGTTGAGGCCTTGGGTGGTGGTTGTTTTTCTTCCTGTTCTGTGCTGTTGATGTACCATAACATACAGTGTCTCCAAAACTAGATACTGCTCTCTTCCTGGCTCACTTTACTTGCAGAGACCATGAGCTCTGTGTCTGAATCTGTCCTCAAGGCTGATAAAAATTTCTGATGCGTTTCTCTTTCCTCACCAAAAGGTCCTTATTTGGTTTCTTGTCCTTTTTTTCCCCCACCTCTTATAGTGAGCTGGACTATTATGACTCTCCCAGTGTCAATGCCAGGTGCCAGAAGATCTGTGATCAGTGGGATAATCTGGGTGCCCTAACTCAGAAACGTAGAGAAGCCTTGGAGGTGAGACATGTTACAAGTTGGACCTTTGGGATTCTGTGGGTAGGCTGTTTGTGGGAAGCAAGCTGCAGTGGGCACAAGCAACCGACTTCAGCTCTTTTGTGTGCTCCTAGAACATCCTGAACTGTAAACAAGAGCTGCATTTCAGTATATTTAGTCTGCTTTTCCCTTTCCAGCCCAAATTATGGTGCCATTCATTTGCTCAGGCTATTGATTTATTTCTACTTTTCAGTGTTTTGTAATTTCGTTCTGCTTGAAAAGACTGTCCTTGTTTTGTTTTATTTCAAAGGACCTCAGATTTTTCCCTCAGAGGAAAAAATCCATCCTGTATGTAATCTCTTAACAGCAGAGAGACTTTTACTGTAGTGCTGTCCTGGGAGCACCAGGGAGATCTGAAAGGAAGGAGCAGCTCAGACAATCCACATGTCTATGTGATTATTCTGTGACCATCTTTTCTGATTTTTTTCTCTTTTTGTGCATGCCCAGAGGACAGAGAAGCTACTGGAAACAATTGACCAGTTGTACCTGGAATATGCCAAACGAGCTGCCCCTTTCAATAACTGGATGGAAGGGGCCATGGAGGACCTGCAGGACACGTTCATTGTTCACACCATTGAGGAGATCCAGGTACAGAGTAGTCATTTGCACCAGTCAGGCTAGGATAGAGACAAGTTGGGGGTCCTCTGGATTCCTAGTGGTACCAGATTTGTAGGTCTTGTTTTGGTGCTTCTGCTCAAGTGAGTGAACCTTAGCAAGGGAAAGAAGTAGGAGTATGTTTTTCCTTGATTTCCTTCAAAAACCTGGCTCTGAATAGATCTGAAACATCCTCGTGCAATCCTAGCTGGACACAGAGAACTGAAAGTGGATTTTTCAGTGTAACTCCAGAGTCTTATTAGTGAAAGCCTGAAAACTGAGAGACTCTTTCAGGGCCCTGTGGGGCTTTTTTAACTCACGTGAGCAAAGCTTAGTGCTGCTTACAGGTTTTGCAGATCAATTGTCCCATGTCATGTCCAGGTCATTTGGTCCTGTGTCATAGGATGTGCCACAAGGAGGGCAGTTGTTGAGCTGCCAGCTGGGTTTTGGTGCTGAGCGCAAGAAGAATCAGAATTGTCCACATTGCTGTTGGATTATCATTTGAAGTGAAAGTCATCTTGCCTCCTGCAAGACAATAAAGACAGTATCTCAGTTTTCCCCCTTTCTGAAAAGGTGTTGCAAAAGCAACTTGAGGTATCGACAGGTAATTTCCAGACCTTTGAGAGTGGGAATTACTCTTCCCTGGGTTGTTGTGGGGATTTCTATTTCTCCTGCTTGATGGGCTCCTGAAAACTAAGTCAGCTCTTTGCAGGAATGGCTGACAGGAATGTGGCCATCAGTGAGGCAGCAAATGGAAGACTCAACAGCAGATGCTGTGTAGCCAGGGGGGCAGAGGGGTAGTGAAATAGTCCTGCTGTCAGCCTGGTATCAGCTCTGTCACTGAGCTGCTACTTGTTTCTTCCACCCTTCCCTCCTGAACAAAGGGTTTCATTAAGTCTTTCATAATGCAGAACAAATCTGAACAACATTTAAACACTTCCATCGTTTCTTTGTGACTGTTTGCAGTATCTTTCCCAGCCCCCCAGACTTTCATTACATCTCTATGGCCACTGCAGCAGCTGCAAAGTAATGAGTCACCATTTAAGGAAGCAATTTTACAAAAAGTAGTTATAGTGTGTGTGTTGTAAGAGTGGTCAATCATGTGGTTTACTTTCATTCCCTTTTATGTCCACACTGCTCCCTCGATTATCCCTGCGCATGCCTCTCTGTCCCCCATTCATTTTGCTGTCTCTTTCCCTGCGTTTGCTTCCCTAGTCTTGATCTTTCAGGCTTCTGGGATGAAGTACCTTAAAGGCCTGTAGAAGCTGTGGGAGATGAGCCAGGACCAACTGGCTTGTCAGCTGTCCACAAACTACCAGCAAGCATGCCTCCACCACCGGTCCTTGGAGCACAGTCTGGGCACCACAGCAAGACGGGGAACAGAAAGGGCCTGTTGTGTTCAGGGAGAAGGATCTGTTTTTCAGCAGCAGGAATATGTTGCCTGTGCAAGTTTGCTGTTGGCTGGAAGACCTTCACCTAGTTGTGACTGACTTTGACCAGACTGAATCTGACTCTTGTTATTCTTCTGGAGCTATCTTAGGTGTAGAACTCTAGTGCATACCTAGTGGGAGAAGAGAAACATAGCTCATTTACTCTAGTGAGATGTGACTACTTTATAGTAATGCTAGTAGTCAGATCTTCTTCCTAAAGGGGCTGACAGGCAGTCACTGAGCAGTGCTGGAGGAATAGTTCCCCCTAAATTATGAACCAAAATTATTCTACCATTTTCTGGTATGTGATCTCTGTCACTGATCAACAAAGGACAGAAACAGAGGGAAAACCAGACCACATTATCTAACTACTTTAAACAGCCTGTTTAGTGATGCTGAGAGAACCTGAAAAGCGTATTAGAGCTTTGTGTACTGGCAATATGTAAGCTTTTGAAGTCATTTCCACAGGGATACGTTTGCTGAAGAGGCTATCCGGTAACTAATGCTCTTACCTTCCCTTTGCTGCTGCCTTCCTCCTGCAGGGGTTGACCACAGCCCACGAACAGTTCAAAGCCACTTTGCCAGATGCCGACAAGGAGCGACAGGCCATCCTGGGAATCCACAATGAAGTCTCAAAGATTGTCCAGACATACCATGTCAACATGGCAGGAACGAATCCTTACACTACGATCACCCCACATGAGATCAATGGCAAATGGGAACATGTGAGTTCTTTCCAGCCTTGCAAGTTAGTGTGGGAGGATGCCACTGCTCAGTCACTGGTGCCCCAGGAAATGGATTATTTACTCTTCAGTTACCCTCTCATGCTTACTGCTGAGCTTTTTTTTCTTTGTCATTTGTTTTTGGCTCAATTGCCAAGTGCTCAGGAAGTGGAAGAGATCTTTCATTTAAATGCCTAAGGGGTGTCAGATTCCTTTTACTTGCTATTTTTATAATGAAAGATGCTAAATTAAAAGCTTTGGGGTTTTCACTCCTCAGTCAACCTGATAAGTAAGTAAGTATGGCATGTGAGTAAGTATCCTTCTTCACTATTCAACCCTTCAGATGTTTTATCTCCACAGCTAAGTAGCATTCCCTTGCTGTAATCCTAAAAGAGTGACTGCTCTCCATACCAGCTGTGCTGATGGTTCTTACTACTAAATGAGATTGCCAGAGTGAGGTGTGAATGGGGTCCTGCAATTCAGTTAACATAAGCCACCAAGAACCCAAGTAGTGAATGGAAGCTGCTTCTGGTCTTCCATGGCCTGAGATGAGGTTGCAACTTGTACCTTACAGCAGATAGGATTCACATTCCACGAGCCTTCCCGCTGTGTCCTAAACCGTATGACTGCTTGTTGTCAGTGCAAACACCCACTCCTCCCTTCCTTGCAATTCTATATTTCTACATTTACTATACATGTGCCTTTGTATGTATAAACTGCAGACTTTGTTACTCTTTGCTGTAGGTGCGGCAACTGGTTCCCAGAAGGGATCAAGCCCTGATGGAAGAACATGCTCGCCAGCAGCAAAATGAGCGACTTCGTAAACAGTTTGGTGCGCAGGCCAATGTCATTGGACCCTGGATCCAGACCAAGATGGAGGTAGTGCTTTGCTCATTTTGAAATACTCTGTTTTCCTCTGCAATCTTCACTGATGTTCTTATCCTTGGTCTTTCTTGACCACTGTCATGGTCATTCTTCCTTCACATTACAGCAAGAAAAACTTTCATAGAAAACATGGAGAGTCTCAAGATTGATATTGGTTATTGAAGTGCTTGTACTTTTCTTCCCTATGCTCTTTACTACAGAGATAAAAAGCATGACTTAAAATGGGGAACACTGATATTTTATTAGAGTTGTGTTTATATGCAGCAAGTTAAAGACCCTATATCAGAGGCATATTTTGTGTAACTGCTTTGACAGCAATGGTCTTGATACACATGACAAAATAAATATAATTAACATATCAAACATCAACAGAAGAGACATTTTTAAGGGAGATCTTCTCTCCTTAGGTTAGATTTGAGTTAAAGGAATTGGAGTTGATAAAATGGAAAAATATGAAGCTATTACTGATGACAGGAGCTGTAAAGAAGAGAGTAATTACAGAAATACGTCTGTATGAGGGGACTAAGTTAGTGGCAAACAATACATCAAGAAAAGATCTGGCTTGGTACGTTACTAGCTTATGAGCTGTGGTTTCCATATGTTTTTTATATCCTTGTATTAGATACATCTCATGTGACTCACCTCAATTGGAAAATGCTGACACTGTCTCGGCTCATTTAAAGTAACTGCTCCATGAGATTTTATTTTTTTTTCAAATCATCATTCTGTAGATGAGTGTGAAATAGCTGCAATAAATGTCAAGCACGTTGAGGCTTGTTCTTCCAATGGGGACTAACTCCTTTGGCTTTGCTAATGCAGGAGATTGGCCGTATTTCAATAGAGATGCATGGGACCCTGGAGGACCAGCTCAACCACTTACGGCAGTATGAGAAGAGCATTGTGAATTACAAACCAAAGATTGACCAGTTGGAAGGAGACCACCAACAGATCCAGGAAGCACTTATCTTTGACAACAAGCACACCAACTACACCATGGAGGTAAAAGTTTTGGCTGCAGATCAGACAGCCTCATCTGCTGTGGCCAGTTAGCATCAGCCACATCTAGCTCTGGCAACATGTTGTTCTCAGGAAAATGGAGAGCTTGACAATGTGGCCAATCATGCAACAACATGTCGCTGAATTACTTTTTTTTTTGCCTTGCTGTACTTCATGCCAACCCGTTCCAATGTACTTCCAAATATAGACAATAGAAATAACCTGAAAGAGATGAACAGTATCGCTGGAAAAATTGGCTGGTCTTGTTTCCTCTGCCACCTGATTGTGGCAGCCTGTTAGCTACATTACAAAGACCAGGGGAGTGCTGGTGATTTTGAGCTGCCACAGCCTGGCAGAAGAAAAAAGTCCAACAAAAGCTTTTTAAAATTGGAGTCTGGCTTTCTGCTGACAAAGTGAGGTTTCCTGGAAGCAATCTGAGTTCAACATGAGTCCAGCAGAACACAGGCGGGCTTTGAAACTTGCCTTTTGGTTTCCAGCCAGCTCTCCATTAAGCAGAAGCAGAGGTAGTGGAGCACCAGTGTCTTCCAAGAACTGTGGTTTATTTATTTTCTTGGTAAGGAGAGTTTTATGCCCTACTAAATCCTACAAGCACTGGTTTTGATTCTCATGTGTGTTAAAGGCCCCTAGTATGTTGCTCTGACAAGGCAAAGGAACTTTAATAGGACGAAGATTTCCTTAAGATTAGGAATTGGCTTGTTGTCTCACACTGTAGATGAGAAGAAAGCTTTTCTGAGCAAATTGACTTCTCTTGCCTTGGCCACCAGGATCATTTAATTTGCAACAAGTGGCACATTCAATCCACTGGCCTCAGAGGCAGAAGAGCTACTTTTTAATTTTAAAATTGTCCTGTCCTCTTTTTCCAGCATATCCGAGTGGGTTGGGAGCAGTTACTAACAACTATTGCTAGAACCATCAATGAAGTGGAAAACCAGATTTTGACGCGTGATGCCAAAGGAATCAGCCAGGAACAGATGAACGAGTTCCGGGCTTCTTTCAACCATTTTGACAGGGTAAGTCAGTGCAGACTGCAGCTTGGTAAGCTACAAGCTTCCATGTAGACTGCACAGTGCAATGAAGAAAAAAGACACTGTGATAAATCTAGGTCAACAGAAGATTTTCATTCATAAAAACACCACTCCTGTGGAGCAGTCATTCCTGTGAAGAATGCTAAGTGATCATTATGCTGGGAGAAGTACATCTTCACAGGAAACTGCTAAGTTTCTTGATAAAGCTAAAGTATGGAAAAGTTTGAAGACTTATTTAGGAAATTAGACTTCTTCCCCATCTTCTCCAGAGAACAGATGACTAGCTTGATTTATAAAATTCTGTGGAGCAGCTGTCCTGCACTCTGACATACCATCATATAAACCTATATTGAAGTAACTAATATTGCTCTTGTATGGAGCAAACAGGAGGACCTATGCACACCACAGCATTGCATGAGGTAGATGATGTGAAGCCTGCCTTGCCTTACTGTGGAAATACATGCCAGGGCACTAACAGGTGCAATAAGAAAGGAATTCCTTAAAGGAAATTCTCCTCCCCTCAGTTTGACAGCCTGTCTACAGCTCTTTCTTCTACAACCTGAATCACAAAGGTGTCATGCAGGGAAGGAGAGACAGCAGCCCAAGCCTGACACTGGTTCCATTATCAACCCCTTCAGTGTTGTCTGGAAATCCACGAGCAGCCTGCAGAGATGCTAAGTCCGTGATGCAAATATAGGTTGCTCTCTGCCACTTGCTGCACCAGTCAGACTGTTTGAAAGGTCTCCAGGAAACAGGGCTGCTGCCTGCCCTCAGAGATTGACAACACTTTCAGATTGCTGAATGCTGGCTATTCCAGCCCTTCTCTAGCTGCCTAAGAAAAATAAACCTATGGCTGCTTTTCTTAGCAGAGGAACCCATAAAGCCCTGTAGATTTTTATATTTTGACCTTTGGATTATTTGCCCCTTCCTGCACAACAGTCTGCATGATAATGCAGAGAGAACATGGCTTTCCTATCTTCAACTATGTATTTGATTTTTGAAGACTTAATGCTGACTTTAAAAGCTGATTTTTTCGAGGAAAGTTGCTTGGGATTAGCCCCACCATCCTTTCTGTAGATTCCTTGATCTGGCCAGAGATGGTGATGGCAGGCAGGGGCTTTTGGGGGGTGTCCTGAGCTAAAATTCTTCAGGGTGGATGGGTATTCTTAGTTCCTGTGGTAGCTTGAGTATATTTTGATGATCCAAAGACTGGGGGAGTGGGGGATGAGCAAAGGGAAGAGCAGCTGCCAAGCTGCATTGTGCTGCGCTGGGCAGCAGTGCTGTTTGCAGAGCTGAGCACTTGAAATAGCTTTGCCAGTTGAAGCTCCACCTCATGTGCAGGTCTCATAAATACAGCCATAACACTGCTCCCCTGAGCTTCAGCTGGTTTTCCATGTCTGCTCCTGGGATGCCCTGACAGCTAAGCTTCCTTGGGTGTGTTGCCAAACATACCTGCCCTCACCTACTCCTTTAGTGGGACTTTTGACTAGAATATTAAGGCAATGCTTCCCACTGACTCTGCCTGCTTACCTGCACTCCGGGTTACTAGTGAAACACAGGGCTTCTGACACAACGGATAACAAGCAGTAACACAAGTAATTCACTTGGGAGATGGAGATCTTGAGGCTTCTAAGCACCAACTGTTTTTTGTCATTCAAATGCTCTCAAGATGTGACAAGTGCTCTGAGAAGGAACTGTTCCAAGAGCATTTTTAGCACATCCTGAAATGTCATTGTGATATCTAATGTTGTGCACTTTTTATTTTTCTTCCCTGTCTTTCTATCTGCATGTCATCCTTCCTCTCTCCTCACCCACTGCATGGTGCACCTATTTGTTGTCCTTCCACCTCCCTCTGATCTCCTCTGTGTCTCCCTTCCTTCTGCCCCACACCATCACCCCACTGGCACTGCATGTCCTGCTGCCTGGCACACTGCATAACCAGGACCACTCCGGCACACTTGGCCCTGAGGAATTCAAAGCCTGTCTCATCAGCTTGGGTTACGATATTGGAAACGATGCACAGGTACTGAATGCTAATGGTGAACACAGCCAGATGTTAAACTGTGAAAAAAATAACAGTTTTTTCCTTTCTTTTCTTGTTTGTCTTAATCCGTCATTTCTGTTCTTGTGTTTGACTATGTATACATCACTTTTCTATACTGTTTCCTCTCTAAATGTACTTTGGTATCTATTCCTTCTTAATTCCCTAATTGTTTGTCTTGGGATAATTCCTTTTACGTTTTCAAACTATTCCATTTACTTCTGGGTCATTTAACACTTCTTTTCCTGTCCATCCCTTAATCTGTCTTGCTTGATATCTTCATTTCTGTTTTTTCATCATCAATATGTCCCTCGTGTGTAAACTGTTCCATGTCCAAAACCACCTTTGTTTCCTCATGGTTTCACCAACTACCTTTCCTCTGTTTTTTATTGTCCTGTAAATCCTTCCTTCCATCTCCTCCCCCTGAAACTCATTCTCTTGTGGGTTCATTTTTCCCTGGACTGGTCTCCCTTTTCTCTCTTGGGTTTTTCCATCTTTGCATCATTCCCTGTAGAAGAAGACTGGTATGATGGATTGTGAAGATTTCCGAGCCTGCCTTATCTCCATGGGTTACAATATGGTAATGTAGAGCCCTCTGTCACTCCTGTTCAAAGTGATTCTTGTAGGCACCATCAAAAATAAAGGGAGAATATGTCATGAAGCATGATACAGCCTTATTTTCCAGAATTATCAGCAATGGATGTTAAATCTAGTAGTAGTTGTGCATGTAAAATTCTTGTCTCACAGTGGTAGCTGAAGGTAAAAAAAAGGAAATCATTGTCCTAATTCCTGTGTATTTCAAATCAGAATTATATTTATCAAACTGTGTAGCTACAAGTGGAAGAAACAGTAAACTTCCTTGTATCGGTACCTGCGCGCTGCACAGCATACACAACCTCCCCAGCCCCAAGTATCAGTTGAACTCATCTGAAAGTATACACAATCTGATTTCTGAATACACTCAAACGCTGCTCCTCTCATTCCTGCCATTTATTTCACATCAATCTTCCTGTACTTATAAGTAAGTTCAAGTTCCAGTCCTCTTCCCCATAGCTTTTCTCCCACTAGAGTACCTGCATATTCAGAACAGTAACATGAGGCATAATAACTAAGGATGAGCTTTACTGAAGACTCATGCTCATCAAAGGGCAGAAGAGTGTAGTGCAAAAATATTCAGCTGTACTCTCAGTGTCTTTTCTCCTGATCTCAGGCAAAGCACTGTTTATTCATCTTACTCATCAGCCCAGTATAAATTCAGCCTCTTTAGTGTAGCGTGCCAAGTGGCAGTAACATTTGATTAGATAGCTTAATTATTTTGGAAGGTATACTGTTCTAGATGTGTTAGAAGAGCCTGTTCCCAGGAGAAAACTCAGATCTGCTCTCCCTTCCTCCTTACCTGGGGAGAAATGAGTCCTGGAGATGAGAATAGATGATCTTACATTTATATGGGGAAAACCAAAAAAATGCAGCAAACTATACTATGAGGTTTTGCCTTCTGTAGCAAAAAGGAAGATTTTTTTGTTAAAAAAAAAAAAAGATTAAATAATACAAAAATTTGTAGGATCTTCCCTGTAAAGGCCACTTCCCTGGGCCACTCCAGATACATGAGTCTTTCTTTCCAAAGCCTGTCTAGTTAGGATGACCCAGATACTATTAAAGACCCCAGAGACATTTCTTCTGGTGGTTTCTGTTCTGGCAGCTGAAGAGAACTGTAGAAGTTCTCTTTTAGTAAATGAAGGTAAAAGGATTTGAAGAATGCAGATCTTCAAAGATTGCTAGAGACATCTAGCACGACATGTATTACAGAGTGATTTGCATCTTCCCCTGAAGTCTGTGTGATATTGTTCCCTGATAATAGCACTGTCGTAGAGCTAGATGGAGCTGGATGTTATCCTAGGGCACAGCTGAGAATATTTTATTCCAAAGGACAAATGAGTGGGAAGCATTTGTACACAACAGCAAGCTAAAAAAGAATACCCTAATTAAAAAAACAGAAGTGGTTTCTATTTGGCTTTGTTCTTCTAGCTGTGAGATGTGCTGCTGAACAGCTTCTCCCCACTTTCACAGCACCACTGCCCAAATGTCCAGGCTGACATGACTCTTGTTCTCCAGGGAGAGGCCGAGTTTGCCCGCATCATGAGCATCGTTGACCCTAACCGTTTGGGTGTAGTGACGTTCCAGGCCTTCATCGACTTCATGTCCCGGGAAACAGCAGATACAGATACTGCTGACCAGGTTATGGCTTCCTTCAAGATCCTGGCTGGAGATAAGGTCAGGCTCCACACCCTCCTTTCCTGCATCTGCATTGCTCCTGCTTTCCTTTTTCTCTCATCTCCCGAGAGCAAGTGTCAAGGGAAGCACTCTCTAGCATGGCAGGTATTTTCAGAGGAACATGGTGTGGTGCTGGAGGCATGCAAGGCTAAAGCGTGGCTTAATGAGCAGCATGACAAGGCACTTGAAAGTCCTGTTCAGCTGTCAGTCAGAACTTTGCTGCCCACTCTTGCTTTAAAAATTTAATTAAGAGCTTGGTTGCAATTTGTTATTTTAAAATGTATGAACAAATTCAGCAGATGGTTCTTGATTAGTCTTGAAAAACTATTAATTACTGACAGCTGTAAACTTGAGATGACTTTTCTCATATACATGTGTTGCTATCAGTTGTTAAACAATCAATAGTAGATTTTCATTGAGGATATGCTGTATCTGCAAGAGAAACATCTTTTAATCATAAAAATTGATCAAAAGTAGGAAAACTTACAGCATGATACTAAAAAGTATTCATTTTCTAAATTTGTATCATCATCAGTGGAACCTGCTGAATAAAAAAAATGTAATCTTATTTTTCTTACATAACAATCCCCACTAATCTTTTACATAATTTAACAAATAATATGTACAAGTAATATTAATATATCTATATTTGCTAATGTTTTTATTCGTCTCAAATCAAATGTTGGATACCATTTCTTAGACTGTAATGAGTTACCCTTAAATCCAGCACTGGTTTCCATGTCTCACTAATAATCTTTTCATAATTTGTAATGTAGATACCCTTAGGCATCTGCCTGACTGAAGCCAGTCCTATTGTCTTTCAAGGCCTGAAAATTCCACATTATTCAGATAAGCTAATGACTGAATAAATAGGTATTTTCGGATATAGTATTACTTACTAACTCCTTTACTCTGTGCAGTTTGTTAAATATACTTATCAGGTTTTAATATGCTCTAGTGACTATAACATGAATCAGTATTTCATTATGAAGAAAAATACCTCTTACTCACTCTTGTCATTAAACTGAAAGGCCGGGGGGGGGAGGTGGAGAATAAAAAGTCACAGGAGAGAGAGAGATGGTGTGAAACCTGAACCATTGTTCAGACAGACTGCAAATGCCCATGAGTCAGTTAGCTAAAGACAACATACTGCTTAGCCAACAGCCAGCTACTGTTAACCTCCTGCATGGAGAGAGGCCAGGCTACCTCAGCTCAGCGAGTCTCCAGAAGCTGAATTTACATAAGACATCGAGCTTGCTTATTAAAAATGTGTGCTGTGAAAGGCAAGGATTGTTGGGGAAACTGTGGAAGCAATACAAAGTATTTGCTTGTCTGCTGTCTGCACTGGTGCCGCCAGCTGGAGCTAGTGGGAATGGCTCCTTCCTCGCTCTGTAGAGGGAGAACGGCAATTCCCAAGCAGCACAGGCAGCTCTTACCTCCTGCAGGTGAGGGACAGGGTCCAAGTGAAATCTCTGCTTCCTCCCATTTGCTTTCAGCAAGACCTACCCTGTCAACAGGAAGGCACAGTCTTAGACTAAAACCTTACCTTACTTACCTCCAGGTCTTTTCCTTAGGTGTGCCAGCATCTCTCCTGCAAAAACAATCTCTGTCTCCATTGTAAAAACCATTTTATTGTTGGAACAGTAGGGAGCGACTGCATTTCCTCCCAAGGTGGATGCACGGAGCTCCCTGTGTGGGTGTGCAGTACTAGTGTAGTTGCTGGGGTCCTGTCCCTGACCTCTGTCTGCTGACCTGAGAGGACAGGGGGCGCTTGTCCCTCTGAGGAAGGTCAATTTTCTGAACATAACAATCACCTTGTCGTTTGTCCTCATTGCAGAACTACATCACTGTGGATGAGTTACGGCGGGAACTGCCTCCTGATCAGGCTGAATACTGCATTGCTAGAATGGCACCCTACAATGGCCGTGATGCTGTACCCGGTGCCCTGGACTACATGTCCTTCTCCACGGCACTCTACGGCGAAAGTGACCTTTAACTTTTTTCTGTCCCACCACACGCTCCTTCCCCTCTCCCCCGTCCGACACGCCCTTCTTTCTCTTTGCAAAGCAGCCTCTGCTCCGCTCTTTTTTGTGTTTCCCTGTTTTGCTTCAGATAACAGATCACATTTTTAAGTGGGGGGGAGGACATTGATATGGCATCGCCTACCTTGCCCTTGAAATGACAGTTTACAAAATTATTTTGTGCAAAAAGTTAAGTTTTAAAAAGAACAGACATATTTTATTATAGAAAAAGGTATTTTTCTCCACCAGATTGAAACTTAAAAGGAAAATGTTACAATATTGCACCAAATATTTTTTGTTGTGACACAGAAAGTCGAGCACAATGTTACATTCCATCCTTTCCAAAAAGAACCAAACAACAAAATGCCACTTGTTCTGTTAACTTTTACATTTGCGTATGTCTCTTATCACGTTTATTTTGGGAGGGGGGAAGGCACACAAGTGCATGTGTTTGCTGGTTCACTCATTTCATGAAAATATTTTATGATAAACTTTTGAAATTGCTGTGTTTTCTAGGGAAAAAAATAATGTACACAGCTCATGTTTTCATATTTAATTAAAAAATACAATATGCCTCCTATGTTTATCAGTGCACAACTTTTTTTGTTGCTGAGAGTTGTCTGGTTTCAGAACATGAAGCTTGAGAGTTGATAACTTTGATATTGCTTGTCACAAACCATATTAAAAATTTCTTGTGATAACAAATCTAGACTTTATTCATTTGTATAGTAAAATTGTTTAATCCTATGTAGTTAAAACCACAAACATGATGAAGAGAATCCAAAATTAATGTTTTTTAATTGAAATTACAGTACTTTAAACTTTCCTTCCCTCTTAACCTTTTCATTCTTGCTGAATGATGTTGGAATTTTCACAGCTTTCTTACTACTTTAAATTAATGTCTTATATAATTTTTAACCATCCCTGATACACCCACATCTCTAGGAACAATACTCCTGTTGTTCCTTAAAACCCAACACAGGCTGTGTTTCCTTAAAGAACACACTCAAACTGTGCAAACAAACAACCACCATATCTTCAACCATCTATGGAAAATTCCTCCACCGTTCCATGATCAGCATTGAATATCTCACTGCTCTTGATAGCACATCTTCTGACATTGTAAATTCTTCCAGAGTTCTCAAGATCATCTTTGTACTGGGCATTCAAAAGAAACTCCTTTGGGAGCTTCAGTGAGTCATAAAGTATACACACAGACATATGCCTGAAAATAGGCAGAGGGAAACAGCTCATCCCTTGCAGCCATCTCATCACAGGTGCCTTTCCTGCTCTCCCACAAACTTTTTTTAGGAAACATGGAGTTAGGAGCAAAAAACTGCATTACTGCTTCATGACATGTTTCAAGTGAGTGGGTTTTAGGTATAATCACATACTGCTGTCTCTAGTCCCAAAGGCAGTTTTTATTTTGAAGTAACGACTGCAGGAGCGGAGAATTCATGCACAGAGTCACACAGGGCTCCTGCAGCCTCCGGTAGCATTGTCCTTCCATTCTCCAGGGCAGAGCCAAGCGCTGAGGAAGCCATTGTACATGGTGGGTTGGGGTTCAGCACAGCTTTCTGCTTTATTCCTGACCTCGAGTAGAACACAATAAAAATCACAGCGGTGTATTGTGATGTATCCCAACCCGACGGTATCTGCACACCGTGTGGGAGAGGGGATGCTAATGTGTGATGCCACATTTCTTCCAGGAGATGCCAAGATCTGCGTTCTCCTGTAGGCCGGATAACATGTTCACAGAGGTTATGCAGGTGAGCGCCATTTAGCTCCATACATGGACAAGGCCAGACTGAATGTACCTTAGTTTGTCTTCACAGGTTGAAGCCGAGACAGTTCATGTAACTTAACCTACAGTTGCATTGTTAATGAGTGCTGGGGTTGAGGTGAAGCTGAGTTTTCTGTATTGTAACCTGTGATACTGAGAGGCCGGGATGGGTCAATATGAATTGGCAGTAAATAGGACTTGCAGCTGCATCAGTATTTAATCCACTTGAAAGCTCTTCTATAAACCCATTTTCAGCCACATCACTACTATGTTGCTACAAATGGGACTGTCCTCTTCAAAGACAAGGAGTGCTGATTCCATTGCTGTGTTTTAATGTACATAACACAGGTTATCTGAAAAGTAAAACAGCAGAGGGGATGACTACAGGCATGGGCAGATAATTTACATGGAAGTTTGACTCAGAGTGGCCATTGCCCTTGCTTTCATAATCCTCTTTCCTCTTCCACAGCAGCTGCCTTGTCTTTGGGTTGCTGCACCTGGAAAAAGATGTTTGCACTGTCAAACAAATTGAGGTTCTCTGTGGGTTGTACCCACTCCCAGAAGATGTGATGATACACTTTTTTATGTGTGTTTTGTGGGTTTTTTATATTAGCAGTAATGGGGGGAATGTCTGCTGGGGTACTGAATGACTGCTATCTGGAGAAAAGAGCCCATGTTATTTTGAAATAGGGCTGGAAAAAGAGCATAGGTGCACCTTGGGCCATCACTTTGGGCCCAGATCTGCTACCCCTCTGAGAATGGAGCCAAATTATTTTGAATGATCCCAGTGACAGCACTCTGCAAGTCCATGCTTGGAGATTCCAGCAGTCTTTATAAAAACCTTTTACTGAGCTGTGGTAGTGCTGTGCCCTGTGACCAGGTTTCCACAAAACCCCACCTGAGTGTAAGTCTTCCTGGTCTTACGAGACAGAAAACAGGTGGCTCATCCCTGTCACATCACAAATTGATGGCAGGGTGTGGGCTCTGGCCTTATTGATGCTCTACTGGCACCACAGCACTGCAGCCTTAGGTGAAGTTGTGACACTAACAGCACCAGAAAGGCTTTGCCTTGAATAGAGTCCAAAATATTGGCAATAGATATGCCTAAAACTTTAGGTATATCTACTGGTATTTCTTCTGCTTAGGTGGTGCGGCCTTTGACAAACTGGCTAGAGCTAACATGACCTGGCCTTTCCCTCTAGCCTGTAGATAAGGCTTCCCCCCCTGTTCCCACCCCACCTGAGGAGAAGCACTAGGATGCTGTAACACATTCATCTTTCTCATATGCAGCATAAGGCATAACTTGCAATCTTGTGGCCTAACAGTCTCTGGCAGTTAGTATGCTGGAATCTGAAAGCAGCTTTTTGTATTAGGCTCATGGCTTTGCAGCTAACATGCCATTCTTTAGCCAAGTCCTGACATCAGCCTTGATGAAATTCGTCTCTGGAAGCAGCTGTTTGCAGCTCAGTGACTGCCCCTTCCCCTGCCAAGAACAGAAGCAGCAGACAATCCGCTTCAAGCTCACATCTCCCATTCAGGGGTAGACTGGTTTTGTCAGTCTGCCATGCTCACTATTTTCAGGCACGGAAATTGAAACAATGCTTTCCCAAGAAATTAACCATTTTCCTTTCATGGCTGTTGATATCTTTGGCTGCTGAGATTGCCATGCCGGCTCTGGCATGACTGTCTAACAGTAACAGGGGCAAAAAACACATCAGTGCTCAGACAACATGGGTCTGTCTTGCCGCCAGAACGTCAGCCACATTCCCATAAGCCTCTCAAATCTATCTTGTGACTGTTGCATGTCTTCAGTACTGCCAGCATCTGGTTTTGGAGCAGAGGAGCAGAGCCAGGAGTCTCAGAAGACAATGAAAGGAAACTGATCTGCAACCTTGAATGAACTTGGTTTCAAAGAAGTATTCATATGTCCATGGAGGATCCATCCAGCTGAATCAGACTGACTGGTTTTATCAGGGAAACAACTGAGGGCGAGGAATAAAGAAAGGGTGGCTGTTCATAATGGCTGGGAAAAGGAACAGCTCGAACTAAAATGACTTTGCTAAGTGTGAATGCAGGTATGATTTTCAGACCATAACAAGATTATTTGTATGACATGACTTGCACTACAGATGCTGGGATAGGACAGATTTTTTTCCACTCCTGTGGTAGCCAAGCACTAAGGAAGTTTAATTCTGTTGAACTGATCAAACTGCTGAGGTGACTCTGGCTACTGAAAGAGTCGCTACTGTGTAAACCCTTAAATCCATTGCATTAGCTCTAAGCTGCTGGGAAAGTCTTAGCATAATAAACTTAGATTAACAAAGTCTAGGGCACATCCTGAGACAAGCAAGTAATCAGAACGTTCCCCAGCACACCAAGAAAATGTGTTCAATGCTGCAGTCAATAGAGAAGTCAGACATTGTGAAGGATAAAGTTAGATGATTAGATCTCGTCCAGGGAAGTAGGTTCTATAAGGCTATTTTAGGTAGATTTAAATCTCAGCAATTTAAACCCACTGAAAATGCAAGAAGAAAATTAATCTTTTCTATATTCTGAGGACTTACAGCCACTATAGACTATACATCTCATCAATAAAATATTAAAATGGATTCCTCCTCTGTCTTTGGACACCACACAACAGTCAGGAAATAGTTTCTAAGTTTTACTCTGCTTTGATTTCTGGGACATATATGCATAAAAATATGTTAGTAGAAACTGCACTACATCCCATCACCGTCTTATCTCTTCTCTGTAACATTTTTTACACCTTCTTGCTATTAGTCGGTAGTTCAGTTCCCGGTGACCTAGCAAGCATTCAAGCAAAATATCAAGAAGTATCTGTAGCTATCTCAGTACCTCAGTGACCCCGATCTGAGGATCTGTCTGGAAAAGCGTAAGTTCTCACTACTGCTGTGGGAAACATCCAGTATTATTCCCGCTGTGCAGATGAAGAAGGCACATGGGGAAAAGGGCTAGGTGTCACTAGAAGGTAGGAATACAAAGCCTTTATTTACACTTGCAATCCAGCCTCTGTTCAGCTGCTGCTTAAATCTGGAGGTAATGTTCTCTAGGCTTTTCCCTGTTGCATCTAAGCCTTCTCTGCATGCCTACATTTCTGCTTCGGGGCAGGCCTGGAATGGGCCACTAAAACAACTGGACACCTAGACCCCTGTGACAGTCCCCATCAGGGTCCAAGCACTGCCCTCGCAAAGACCCCACATGACTTGGGGCAGCAAACCTCACCCCGTGTACAAAGAGCGGTACAAACCAGCAAGACTGGCTGCTCTCTCTGCAAAGCCTCTAGGTGAGTTTGCCACCCATTTGCTCTGTAAGAGCCTAATTGCCTAAAATATCTTCACAACAGGAGAGTAATGAAAGTCAATGCTTCATTCCTCCTCAGGTGATCCCCATCACCCAGCACTACACCCTAACCAGTGGGAAACCTCATAGGCTGGGCCAGGGAGCATCTCCCCAGCTTCACTCTGTCTGTCACTGAGAAATACAGAATAAGCACTCAAGCAATAGGAGAGAGGGCATGAACCCGTATACTTGTGGTTTTGGCAATCACTTTGCAAAAGGAATGCTGCATTTCAGTCCCTGACGGAGGCATTTTTAAGGTATTTTCTATTAAACAGTCAAAGGATAAAATACAGAACAAAGCCTCAGGGTGGGACACAGGCCCTGGGACCTCTTCCAGCACCCCCATCCACTGGGTCTGCCCTTACACTTGCTTTCCCTCAGTTGTCTGCTCCATAGTGTCACAGCTTGAATGAGAGGAGCCACTCGCCTCTGCCACCACAGGCGCACACTGTGGTTAGGGCACTCTGAGGCACATGGGAGCCTGGATCTTCAGTTGGAGGAAGACAGCGGACCCAAGCCTCTGGATAATGGGTGCTTTAAAAAATAGTCCATTTTACAAAATGTAGCTGTTGGTTTCAACATGTCTTTTGGCAGCTAAAGAAAAGAGCAAGTCCTAGTTAGTCCTCACTAGAAACAGATGTTGGGACTTTTCTTTGAGATGACTCCAAGCTGTGGATCCCAAGTAGAACAAGGCTCTGGTTTCCCAGCTGCAGGCAGGTGTGTTTGTACTGAGCAGGGGCAAGATATTAAGACCTACATCTCTCCCCACTGCTTCCTAGCAGCTCCTCACTCGCTCACTTGCTAGCACGCAGGCATTTTTGGTCCCTAGGCGTCTACTTTCCCCTGTGTCCCATGCAAGACCTAGCTCAAGGTCTTGGTTCCTGCCAGGCAGCTGGCACCTGTCGGGTGCTGCAGTGAAGGCAACCAGGTGCTTATTATCTCCAGCCAGAAGCGATTTGCCTGTGGTGCTCAGGGAGGTCTATGGTGGAGCAGAGAACCGAGCCCAGCTCAGTCATACTCTAGTCTAAGTGCTGCAGTCATCCTACAACTATTTCAAACCTTTTCCCAGGCCATTCCCCCCAGGTCCTTAATTGCTGTCAAGGCTTTTTGTATGAACCCTGTGGCTTTTGTTGTACAGATTTGCCTAAAACCAAGGATTACTTTAAACTGCAGAGTTAAGAAAGCATTTTATACCTTCTTTATTATTAAGCACATTCAAATGTCACCACCATCACTTCAATGAAGAATTTCTCTCCTGCTCCTTCTTACTTGAATAGGGCACAATCTAATCTGTGGTACTGAACCACAGCATCCTGCTTTCTGCCACAGAGAAAATAAAATGTCTTCCTTGGGGAAGAAAAAAGCAGTTCATTTACCCCAGCAATAAACAAATTGTGTTTTTTAAGTATCCAAATTCCAGCTGAGTATTTGTTTACAGTTGTAGGTGTGCAGTCAGAACGCTAATAGTTCCCGTAGTTTCCAGTGGGCTTTCAGATGGTCTTCTGAGAGACTGATCTTTTTGTGCAACCAAAATAACAAGGAAACTAAAATACAGCTTTAATATGAAAACTGATTTTGCACATGATAGCTCCCAGAAGTGCTACCCACACACTACAGGCAATGCTGCAGATTCTTCTCATGATATATTTCATGCCTCTCCCCACCCGTATAGAGTGTCCACGACCAAGAAAGGGAAAGCAGGACTCCAGCCCGGCTCAGGCACCACCAGAGCAGCCGGGGCTGCGTTCCAGACACACAGCTGCATTCTTCCCCATTGACATGATCCCAGAGGCTGCAGAGATGCAGGATAAAACCAAAGAAGCTTTAACTGAGCTTCCAGCATGACTTATCTTCATTACTGCCGGTAACTCAAGTCCCTCTTACTCCCAGACCATTCCAAGACTGCCACCTAAGGAGTTTTTTTCTGCTTCTGAGCTTCTTACGCAGCAATTCAATCACACAGGCACACAGAGACTCTGGTGCCACTCCCATAACAGTCCAGCTCTGCTACCTACACAGAATTTGCATAGAAAGAGTCATAAGGATGCCATTTTGAGTGTCCTGGACAGTCTTACCAAATAAAGAAGTAAACCAGCCTTGCAACTGAGCATTGTATTCAAGCCACATAAACCATACTTGCCCCAGTTACAGCTACCCATTTTTTCTTTTTTAACCACAGCTGGCTTTGTTAAGCTGTCACATCACTCCATTTTCTTACCAAAAAGAGTTGCCGTGCATCAGTTGCCTTGTGGCAAAAGCCAACAGCATCCTGGGCTGCATTAGGCAGAGCACTGCTGGCCGGTCAAGGGAGGCGATCCTTCCCTGCTACTCAGCACTGGTGAGGCCAGACCTGCAGTGTCATGTCCTCTGCTGGGCTCCCCAGGACAAAAGAGAGATGGACTTAGTGGAGTCCAGCGCAGGGCCACAAAGACAGCTGTGGGACTGGAGCATCTCTCACAGAATCACGGAGTCATTCAGGTTGGAAAAGACCTTTGGGATCATCGAGTCCAACCATCATAGAAGGAGACGCTGGGAGAACTGGGAGTGTTCAGCTGGGAGAAGGCTGAATGTGTAAAAGTACCTGATGGGAGGGAATGAAGAGGAGGGAGCCAGGGTCGTCTTGGTAGCATCCACCGACAATTAAAAACCTTGAAATTTCATGTGAACACAAGAAAACACTTTATTACTGTAAGGGTGGTCAAACACAAGATCGGTCTGTCCAGAGAGGCTGTGGAGTCTCCATCTGTGAAGATACTAAAAAGCTGACTGGACATGGTCCTGGGCAACCCTGGGGGTTGGACCAGATGATCTCAAGGGGTCCCTTCTGACCTAAATGATTCTGTTTATTTTGGATCTATGTATAGCTTATCTCCATCCTAAAGAATAATTAGAGGGCAGGAAATATGAATTGATGCCTGAGTCTAATATACGATGTCATAAATGTAACTAAGATATTTACACCAAGTTCAGTCAGAAAATCCAGACATGATGCTATCAGGCAAGGGGGAAAAATGGGCAGAAGAAACTGCAGCTATATTTTAAGTATCTGGACGGTGAAGCTTTAACAAGCTGTACTGTGCTGAAAAATGGGTAACATTTTCATCTTGGTCATCATGTTGTGAACTGTCCCGAATTACACTGTAAGAATTCCATAAAATGAGTACATCTCAGGCACTGATACACCAGAAAAGTAGTGTGCTGCCTCTATACGCATGAAGAACCGCTTGTGCCTAGCACCTCCACCCGCGCCTGGCAGCCTCACTAGCCAGTTTTCCCCACCCAAGGTTTCCCCCTGGTGTCAGCGACAGTTCCAGTGCTGCGGTTTTACCCAAAGCAGCGTAACTGTGTGCTGAGAAGGCGGCCGTGGGGGCCGCGGCGGCGGCCACCTTTAGTCGTCAGAACTGCAGCTGCCGAGATAAGGCCTATCTCCTTCCTCGGAGCGGGTCCCCCCGCGCCTCTGCTGCCATGGCCTGGCCGGAGCTCCCCGGCAGCTCAGCACAGAGCGGCCGGGCCGGGCCGCAGGGCGGCGGGGGTGCACAGGCACCGCGACACCGGCACGGACTGCGACTCGTTTCAGGGCGCGACCCCAC
>NW_020799101.1:36918916-36942016 GCF_003259725.1 Athene cunicularia | reverse complement strand
GGCTGGGCGTAAAGCTTTCGCGGTGGCCGCGAGGAGCCGGAGGGGCGATCGCCGCGGGGCAGGCCGGCGCCTCGGGGCCGATGAACCCGAGGAGAGGGGCCTCCTGCTCCCGGGAGGCGGCGAGCCCGGCGCAGCCCCGTCCCGTCTCGACTTCTCAAAAAGACGGACGAGCAGATGGGCTTTGGGTGCGGGCCCATGCTTCCCCAGCGCTTTTCCGCCGGTGCGTGGTGTCTTGGGATCCACCAGCGAGCAAACGCGATTGCATTGTGCTAGGAACGACGTGTGAAGCTCTGCGGCTTGCAGGTGTCGATACAGATTTCACGTCCATTCGGCTTCCTGATGTTTGCATAAATAATGCCGACGCGGACAGTTTGCACGTCTTGCAGTGTGTCTGTGACAGTTTCTCAGGCAGTCAACTTCCATCTACCCCACGCTTGTTTCCTCCTGTGATTCTTCTCTCCCCCACCCTTGTTTTTCTAGAACTAAGAACTGAAAATATTGAGCAGCAGTTATGCAGTGGTTTTAATCTGTCAAATCTGTGGTGTTCCCAAAATGAGTGCTGTTGCCAAAGTGACTGTTCTTGCCGTGTTTTAAAGTACACAGTTACGTAAGTCTGGCCTTCCTCTGCAGAGGCCTTGTCTTTCCCTTAATACCCACTGCTGGCCTTGCCAGTGTTTGTGTGGTGAAGGTGCGTCAGGGAAACAGTCTCTCAGAAGGCTAAACCGCTCTGCGAGGGAGCTGAATCAGTCCTGTGAGCTGGATTTCCATGTGGGCATAAAAATGCAAATGTTAGCACAAAGAAGGGAATGGTTGCAAAGGGCAGCATAGGCTCTAGTAAGGGAAGCCCAAAACATTTCACGTGAAAGCGATTAAATAGCTATCACTTCAGGTTGTGCTTCGGGGACAGTTTAGGCTCATCGAAGTAAGTGCTGTCCCACTTCGACCTCTCTCCCCATAGGAAGCCTTATACCGTCTTCCAAAGTTCTGGCACTTCTCTGATGGCATAGTGAGTGCGAGTAAAGAAGCTAATCAATAGAAACCTAACAGGTGTTAACATACGCAAAGTAAATCACGCTAATTCAAAATACTGCATCCGAATTGTCTTGAACTCCTTTCACAGCTAATGTGATATGTTGCCTGTTTACTCTGTTTTACAGCCCAGTGTTGTAATATAAGATCACATTGTATTTCCACTCCTTAGGGCTTGGATTCTTTGTTTTTTGTATGACAGCAAGCTTGTCGAATGAGCCAAATAATTAGTATTTTTCCAGTTAGAAGAACTTAAAAATTTCTAAATCGCATAAACTGATAAAGTGATGTACTCAAGGTAAACAGTGGAACTTCCATGAAATATCTCAAATTATGTATCCTGGATCTGTAGATAGTTTTGAGATTCTGAATATCTGAAACAGCCTCTGTTTTTGCCTGTGTTGAAACAATAACAAAATGTTTCTTCTTCATAACTTGATAGACTCTTAAAAATAAGTTATTTTATGGTTAGCGCATATTTAAATAATTTAAAACTACTTTTTATCCTTTGGATGCTAATATAACTTACTGCAGCAATTCGTTCAGGTGAAAGCAAAAGTTTGGTTTATGTTGTTATTCCAGTGATTAGCATGACAGTTTTGGTTTTTTTTAACTGCTGTTAGCCTAGTAAATTCATCTTGGAGCTTATAGAGTAGTGGTGGGGGTTGTGCTCTGTGATACAAAGCTTTATTAGTGTAACAGCAAACAAAAACGTTTCAGATACAAGAAGTTTTTTAAATTACATGACTGAGAAGGACACAACTGGAAGCTTTGTGTAGATTCTGCTAGAAGTCAGTAAGACAGGATTTCCTCACTTCTCTGGCTATAGAGGATTGAGTTTTTGACGTCTATACCTGGAGGACAATAAAATCAAATCCTATTTAACCAAGATTTCTGAAATGTAAAAGTGATATAAATCACCCTATTTGTTAATCTGGTAAATGCTGTTTTCTTTATTAGCATCAACCTTAAGATGAGTGGCTGCCGTGTCTTTGTTGGTCACTTAAGCTCACGTGCTCGGGAACGGGATGTGGAGAAATTCTTCAAAGGATATGGACGCATACGAGAAATCCATCTAAAAAATGGATTTGGATTTGTGGTAAGTAATACCTTGGTTTTCTTTCACTTGCTTGCAGGTACTAGACTTGCTAGGCTAATATCAAGGAAGGGAAGATGCTTAAGAGAATAATAGTTCCAATGGGAAATGGCAAGCATTAATACACATTTCAAACTGCTTTTCAGATGTTGGGATTACAGATTTACCTGATTTTGATCAGGTTTTGCTCAATCTTGGTAATATTCTAGCTACATTAAATACATTGTCTGATCATCATCTGCCATGGATTTAAATTTTATTCCTTATTTGTGGAGACAGTATAAATATCCTGTTATGGCATTACAAAAGTCAACAAAGTCTTGACCTGGAGAAAGGTTTACATAGAACCACTTATGTTCCTCTTTTACTCCTAGTCTGCTTGGTCATATCTCTAAATAATGGCCTGATATTAAAAGCGTAGTTGGCTAAGACAACAGGTGTAATAGGTGCATGCTGCTGGATTTAAGCAGCACAGCTTTGAACTCTTGCACAGCTAAAGTTAGCCATATTCACCATCAGTGTTCATCTGTGTCTGTCGGGCTATTAAATGAAATACACAGTTCCTTGGATCTTAAGTTTCCTAACGCTGCTTTCTAGAATTCTATGCTCCTAAACTGTTGTCCAAATTTTTACAGCTTTACAGGTGCCCAAGCTGACTCAGGATCAGCCTATTCTTAATTATTATCTCCTGAGAACTGAGAATTAGCTGTTCTGCAGCACTGAGTTAAAACTGGAAGGGCTGATGCTGCTGTTGCACTATGGCAGGCTTACATGCCTGTCATAATGCTGAGGTCAGTCCCTTGGGCGAAGCTGTGGGAAATGAACAAAAAAACAACCTTTGCCTACTTAAGTTTCATACGAGTATTACTTGACTCCTACATGTGCTGGTTCCTGATTGCCCTGCAGTATGAGCTGCTGCTCATTGACTACTGGTAGGTAAATACCTGCCTCCTCAAGTCCGGAGGTAAATGGCCAGTCTAGATGTAAACCTGAGTTTGTTTAGTGCCTCCTGTCCAATTTCTGCTATTTCTCAGTCGTCTTTCCTTGAGCGTTCCTCTTCTCTTCGTGGGCAGGGCTGTTGACTCATTCAGGAACAACTTCTGTTTAACTCTTGTACGTGAGTCAGCCAGCCAGCCCTCCTTCCTCTCTTCTCCAGTTCCTAGGCAGAAGCATATTCTTTTCAAAGCTCACTAATAAGCTTGAATAATTGTTTCATAGCTCTGTCTAAAAAAATCCTTACCTCTGAACAAAACTTTCCTCTCTTCTCCCTGTCATCCCACCACTGTGTACCTGCATGAGGAAAGCACTTCCATCACCTCTGTAACTGTGTTTTAGGTTTTGGAAGACTCTGACTGGATCCCCTTTGAGCTGCCTTATCTTCAGGCTGAACAAACGCAGCGCTCTCAACCTTTCCCTGTTCTCCAGCATTCTGATCAGTTTTGGTGGGCCTCTGCTGGTCCTGCTCCAGTTTTTCAGTGTCTTTCTTCAGCTGGAGGGACCAAAACTGGACACAGTGTTCCAGGTGTGGCCTAACAAATGCCAAGTAGAGTAGAATAATCACATCCCTTGGTCTGCTGGTTGTACCCTCACTGATGCAGCCCAGGACGCGGTTTGCTTTCGTTGCAGCAAGGCCACACTGCTGACTCATGCTTAGCTGACTCTCCACAAGGATTTCCGTGTCCTTTTTGGCAGAGCTACACTCCAGCCTCTCAGACCCCAGCCTGATCTCCTGTTTAGGATTATTCTATCCCAGGGGCAGGACTTCACATTTATCTTTTGTTAAAACTTGCAATTCTTGTTGGCCTAATTTTTCAGCCTATCAAAGTCTCTCTGGTGTTTTTTCCTTCTGTTATAGCTATTTCTTCTCCCACTTTGGTGTCAGCCACAGAATCGGTGAGGGTGTGCTCAGTCCTGTCACCCAGATCCAGACTTATAAATACATTGAATGGCTTTATCCTCACTTATCATGGGCTGTCAGTTCATCTTCATTTTCGGTTATTTAAAATCCATATTTATAAAACCTTTTGCAAAACCAAGTGATTTTGATTGAACATTGTTGTAGTGTCAAAAGCATGTTTTGTTGTGCTTAATTGAACTCATTGCTTGATCTTTGAAACTAATAATATTTACTTAAATATTGTAGATTTCACTGCAGAATGTTTTCAAACTTCAGACTATAAAGCTAGAATGTAAAGCTAGATAGACTTGCAGACATTCTGTGTGTTAGAAACTAGGTGAAATCATGGGAATTGTAGGTGGTGACTATCGATAATCTTAAATGCTGAGCCTAAATGAATTTTCTGAAGATGATCTTTGCATCATCTTGCAAGGATGTGTGATGTTTCACTTGGTAGTGAAACAGATTTCAGTACAGAAGGGAGAAGATTGCTTAAGCCAGTATTGCTTCTGAAAAGCTGTTCATCGTTATGCAAACGTTTTCTTTGACTTGAGAAGCTGCTTCTTTGTTGTTCATTGCTCTCAAGCTGCAGTTCCACAATTTTTTTTTTCTCCATCTACACTGTTGGTTCAGGCAGGCCCTACCCAGCTACTTGTTCTGACTGCTTGCTTGCTTTCCTTTCTCCCCTTGCCTCATATGGTGTTACCACAGTTGTTCAGCCACATAATGAACCTACCTGGGAAGCTTATCTAGTTGAAAAATAACACTGTCTTTTTCACCCCACCTCCTGCAGAAAGTGTGCTGTTTTTCATCTGGATAGGCTCCTTGACCTAGTTTCCTGCAGAGCTGTACAGACAGCTTTGCCAAGAACCAGTGGGCTGGATAGTGGGCAGAGGCTATTCAGGCTGACTAAAGCAGCACCGCTGCCAAAAGCGAAGCGACAGATTACGTCGTGAGTGTATGGAAACGCATGTTGTAGCTGATCCAGCCCTACAGGTGGCCAGTGCTGAAGAGGGGCTTAAGTTTCTTACTCTTCTTACACAGGCCTATTTTTGCCAGACTAGTGAGCTGAATTTGCTCAGGAAAAAAATCAGAAGGGCTTTTTTTCTGGTTTACTCCTTCTTTGACGATTCAGTAAGAATTGAATCAACCCCAGAACTCTTTAAGAGGCTTTTGGGAGTGCACAGCTCTCCTGCTTTTGTTTGCAGTTGATCAGCTCATGCTGTTATATAGGATTTCCCTGTATGTGTTTTAAACTGTATGCCTTAAAGTAATGCCCCCACTCTCCCAAAAAGTATTTTAGTTATTTCGGTAATAAACCAGGTAATTTAATTATTTTATGTAGGTCCTTCAAATAGTTACACTGAAACAACTGAGGGAGGCATGAGGAATTTGTGGAGTGGAGGGAGAAGAAATGGTCATGAATGGGAATATATTGGCTTTTCAGTCATAAATGTACCCGCTTCCTTGGCCAGACTTCTGGCTGGTACTTGCTGCAGAAATGTAAAATTTATAAAGAAAGCATGTTTTCTAGCATTTGAATGTACTATGAGGGAAAATACTTTTTTATTCCTATTTTCTTTCTAGGAATTTGAAGACCACAGGGATGCTGATGATGCCATTTATGAATTAAATGGTAAAGAGTTGTGTGATGAAAGGTAAGCATGATGCCATAATTTTCCTTTAAGAACACCAAAAGTGCATCTGTCTGAGTTCAGAAAATAAGTTGATGAGAGCCTCACATCATTTGGAGTGTTGCCCTTCAGTTTGCAACAGTCTGAATTACAAACCCATGCCAATTTTCATGAGACACTGAGGGAGATGAATGAGATGAGAATACCCCTGTTCTGGCTCTTTAAGAAATGCCAGTGACTGTGTTACAAATCCTTGCTTGCAAGGGCAAGATCATTCTTGTTCCTGCACATGTGCTTCCAGTTGCAAAAGACTTCGGTCAGTGTCAAACACTTAAAGTTTGTTTTTTATTTTTTATTTGCTTGTTTTGTTTTGTTCCTTTCATAAGGGTCACAATTGAGCATGCTCGAGCCCGAAGAGGAAGGGGCAGATTCCCACAACGGTTCAGTTATTACCAGTCACAGAGTGGATCTAGGTAGGTGGTCTGGGCTCTGTTTTCTACAAACACAGTAACTGAAGAACTGTACTGAAATAATGTTTTCTTCTTGTGGTTGGAGTTAGGGATCCAGCTCTTGTTTCCTTGTATAGCTTCATGAAAGAAGTTTTATGTTCTCAAACACTGAAGGTCCGTTGCTAATTATTCACCTCCTCTGGCTGAGGAAAACGTGGATTTTAAAGCAATTTTAACTGGCTTGCAGAGGTTCACAAACCTGTTACAAAATGCTTCCTCTCCATGTGTAGGCACTACACTGGTCTTGCCTTCCTACTTTTGTGTGGATGATGTGAAGGAGTAATGCTGCAGTTGGATTGGGCGTTCTTAATGCTAAATCAAGAAAAATGCCAGAGCTTCTCTCGTGAGGCTTTTGTCATTAAACTGAGCTTGCAGGCTAAGTAGAGTTATTGTAGAGCAATAGTTCAAGGTATTTACTGTCTAACTAAGCTTTCGCATTTCCAGTTGTATGGTTATCAAAATGCTTACTTCAGCAGAGCATACAAAAGGAACTGTATTTGAGAAATAGTGCTAGGGCACAAGATACAAGCATGTGTGGAAGTTTTAAATACCAATTGACTTAAGTTTGCTGACCAAGCAGGTGCCTTGCTGAAGGAGAGTTTCTGTCCAACAATGGAATCTGAAAAGCAGGATGTAGCTCATACCTAGAATACCTGTAGTGGACGTACAGTATTTATGGAGTTGTTCACTTCTAATGGTTTGAGCCAGTGGCAAAGCTTGTGCCAACTTGCAGTGGAGTTTTGAAAGTTGTGCAGATTTGCATATATTCCACCAAACAACTACACATTACATCTTTGTGCTTTATATCTCTACCTGTGTGAAGTAAATATTTATGGAGTAATTTACTCTGTAGAAACATTTATAGCTGTGGCTTGTGCAGAGTAGAGTTTGGAAGAAAGACGAAGACTTAACTGACATAAACCTCTGCATTTGTTTCAAAATCAAAATTGCTGCCAGTTACAAACCAGTGTCTGGAGCATCTAATTTGCATATGTAAGTATGCTAATTAGATTATTTTTTCTTTAGTGGCAGTAACCTTGATGCGGTATAATTGGTCCGAGGTCCAGGCTAAAAGTGGACTTTTAAAGTAGGAAGTGTGATTGAAGGTCGTGGGCATCTGACGTTGTAGTCATGTTCATGACGTCAGACTGCCGATGCCAGACAGGAGGAGACTGCGGTTTGCAATAATGGAAAAATGAGACTCAGCCTGCCAGTTTTGGGACTCTGGGACCTCTGTTTAAATGCCCGGAAGATCTGGATGTTCTGAAAAAAATTGGGACACTTTGAGGTATGCACTGAAATGAAATTGCCTATGCTTCAGTGTACAAATCAATACGCACAATTTAGGATGATGTTTCTGTGGGAGGAGAAGATGAGAATAATTTTCTCTAAGGTCAGTGTTCTTGATTCTTGAATCTTCTTGTAGTTGTGCAAAGTGGTGCCATTGTTACAACCCTGCATTACTTACCAAAAGGCTGACAAACCTTTTTCCATAGTTCTCAGATACCTTTGGATTCAGAATGACTAGGATTGGGAACAGAAATGACCTCAAAGGGCAGTATTCTTTCCAGATGTCTTCTGTATGAACATTTTCAAGCCACGTTTTTATTTTTGAGAGGGTCTTTAATTTTTAGTTAAGTGAAAAATGTCGTCTTTCATTCAGGATCTGTAAATTGCCAGTTATTTCAGGGCAACCAGTCACCTAACCCCAATGTTACTGAAATAAGAAAGAATATTTCTACCAAGAAAAATATCTAATACAGGTTACAGTTTATAATTTATAAATATTGGCAGGTGATTTGGAGTTTAGAAGCATGAACTAAGATGCCTTTAAGTTGTGCCTTCTGTCTCCATGACATGAAGTAGACTTTATCCTACCAACTAAAAAAATTTTTTTTAATTGACCTTTACATGAATGTCCTGTATGTGTGAGCCAAGCCCATCAAATCCCAAAATTAATCTAATTTTCTCTATGTTATTTTCGTTCTACTAGGCGCTTATTTCAGTGTATCTATGAAAAATTACAGCTATATTGACTGCCTTGGTATAAAGTTCTTCATCAAAATCCTTTTTAATCCCCTTATAGCAGCTCTCTTCTTGTAGTGGACTCTTAAATATATTCTTGACTAGGGAGAATCAAATCTGCAGTCCAGCAACAAGGAAAATACTTAAATCTCTCAGCAAGCTATAGAAGACATCAGATTTCTTAAGTTCTAAATTCCTTACACTGGAGACTTTTTTCTTTTTTTTTTTCCCTCTGAACTCTTCTAGCCGGTATGGACCTCCTGTTCGTACTGAACACAGGATCATAGTTGAAAACCTTTCATCCCGTATCAGCTGGCAGGTGAGTTAACATCATCTTTTTTTACACCTATTTCCCTACCCTGTAAGTAGACTTCTCTCAGCCTAGTTTTTTAATAAAGCCATCATAAATATTTTAACCTGAATAAAAAATAAGCAAAAAAGCTTCAGTGATTGCTAAAAATTAGCATTCAGACATTTTAAAGTCTTTTGTTTCACAGCTGTGCAAATAGTTCTGTAACTAGATTTTGCAGTTGGGAGCTGATTTTTGCTTACTTGTGTTTACCAGCTGATAAAACTTTGGAAGATTCTAGATTGTTTCTAAATTTATTCAAGCATAGCATCCATTCAAACTACATCATCTTTTTGTATTGTTACATCTGGAAGTGCATGCTTTTGAGTGAAATCTGTATTCTTATGTTTTGCAAAATATTTTTGTGACGTGATGCATGATGGGAATCTTTAGAAAGCTACTGTGTAAAGTATACTTCTGCAGATATTTTTGAAAAACCCCAAACTCAGTAATTGTCTTTTGAAGCTTTCTTACCACCTTTCTTCTTTTTTTTTTTTTTTTTTTTTTTTTTTTTTTTTTTCCCCTTGCTAATGTTTTGCTCATTTTTAGCTGGCTTTTAACAGAATAACTATATAATAAACTCCTTTACTTGTGTTCTGTGTAGTATACAGTCTAGAGAAAGCTTTTTAAGGGCATAGAGACAGATACTATTTACAGAAGCTGAGTGAATAGTGGAGTTTAATCTTGTTTCATTAACCTTTATATTCTTTGAATAAAGAGACTTTAAT
This sequence comes from Athene cunicularia, assembly GCF_003259725.1. Lineage (NCBI taxonomy): Eukaryota > Metazoa > Chordata > Aves > Strigiformes > Strigidae > Athene > Athene cunicularia. The sequence continues at coordinate 36,932,749 of NW_020799101.1, read as the reverse complement.
TAGTGTACTGAAAGATGCAGTAGAACATGTTGCATGTTCAAAGCCTTGATCTTGCAGCTAAATCCGCAGGAGGAGGCTGTTTGGCTTGCCTGGAGCTCTACGGATGTGTTTCATAAGCGCTTGGGTACAGTCCATGCAGATAAACAGTTGAACTAGGTTTGTTTATCTTCTGCATGACAGGTTCAGAAGGTTCATAGTTGTACAGTTGTGTTAATTATTGAATAACCAAAAAAAAACCCTAACTTCTGAGTTGATGTGATGAGCAAGTGGATTTCATCTAAGTATCTTCTAGGTATGCTATGCAGTTATGTGTGTGAAGAGATTGTTATAAAACACAGTGCTTGGAAACAACAGTAGGGACCAGAAAAGTAAGCTAGAATGGAGTGTTAAGGAGAATAAATCCTATAATGCTGTTGAGTGTTAAATTCTTAACTTGGAAAGAAAAAAAATAACATTTCTGTAACTTCCTTTTTCTTAGGAATATTTATAATGGCTTTATGTGTACTACCATTTTAGAATGAGGCCCACCCAATTCAGATTTCATACTGATGAACCTTTAGGATTCTGATTAAAATGTTTTAATGACTCTCTTAAATATATGGTAAACTAGCATAAGAGAACTTGCTTTTTGATACCTGCCTAAATAGAAATCGTTTGAAGCTAACATCCACATTCATTTAATTCTGAAGCTGCTGTACTGCTTTGATACTAACTATAGTGTTTTAATTTCTTTAACTGTGCTACTCACACAACAGATTAAAATAGCTAATACATTAACAGTAGTGACATTATTCTTCCTTCCTAATCCCTGAGCTTCTAGCAAGAACAATAGATATAGAACCTTTTTTTTTAATTTACACACTTAATTTCATCTTCAGTGTGGACAAATCCCCATCTTTGAGAACTCCTTTAAAAATTACTGTGTTTGGATATTTAAAAAAAAACACAAATAAAATTTGTATTCAGATCAGTTTCCTCAAATTGTTGACTATATTGTTAATAGATAATCTCATATCTAAGCAGTAGACAAACTGTCAGAATTCTCCTTATTTTAGTGATCATATTTATTCATGTTCCAACGACCCTCATTAGTTCTTCAATATCAGTGAATTTTCAAGCAGTTGGGAAAAGTAAATCTGTGTTACATCAAGATATAATTTTTAATCTGTGTTTTTCCTTTTTATGGTTGTCCTACACCTTATTTTCCTTTGCTGCTAAGGACAAGAGGGTATTCTTGTGCTGTTTAAGGTGAATGAGAACAGTAAACTTAGGCTAAAATTTGGCTGTCCCACTGGTTGAGTAAAACCAGATAATTTTAAAACATTCTCCTAATAGCAAATACTCTGTTGAGCTTTTATAACACATGCATGCTTACTCTCTTTCGAGCGATAATGTTGGCATCTTAATCATGTTGACATTATTATTAAAAAGGATATTTCATTATGATGATCCTTAGGATGCAGTGTACAGTGTAGCAGGTCTGGGGGTGGGGGGGTGCGGCTCAAATTTAAAGCCTGAAGTTACTGAATTAGAAAATAATTACGTAGATTAACATTTTCTAACTTCCTTTTGACTTAACAGTCTTGATCTGGTTAAGCTCTCATTGACTTGAGCAGAGCCAAAATTTTGTTCTTCGTCTCTTAAACTGGGATAAACATACTGAGCTTGAAGTGTTACTTTTAGTGGTACTTCAGGACCCATTTCTCATATGCTATTAATGTTTCTTTGTGTTAAGCACAAGTGAAACAAGGAAAATATCTACTAGTTTGTGTATGCCAGTTTTTAAAACTGTTGAATTTGACTTAAGGGATAAGATAAAACTAAGCCTTCTTATATTCTATGGCAAATGTTCTAAAGTTTTTTTCTTGGCTTTTTCTTTTGTAGTCTTCGTCCTTAAGCATATTTCTAACCAAGTGCATTTTGAACCTCTTCTAACAACTTTGATTTGGTTAACCCTCATTTTTCTTGTGTGGAGGAAAAAGAACCAAAGATTTGGGGGTTTTCTAGTGGCTGAAATTCTAGGGTTTGGCCTGTTTTGAATTTTCCTTTTGGTTCCTATGACACTCCTGTTTTTTGGCGATCTAGATCTTGGTTTGCCTGGGTTTGATCTCGATTGGCTAGCACAGATCATCCTCGGGTTCTTTAGCCACTTCTGGAGACTATGTCCAGTGCTTTCAGGGCCTCTGGTACCTCCGTGAAGCATATTGCTATGAGCCATCACTCTGCCTTTCTCATGTAAGAGAGTTCCTCTTGGCCAGCTAGGTATTGGACAAGCAGCTCTTTGCTTAAGGTACCTTCTTAGATCATCTGCCACTTGTGGCATGTTGCGGTAAGTAATCTGGGACTATAAAATACCAGATACTGTTTGGCAAAAGTACTGCTTTAACTTATACAAATGTTTAGCTTTTTAGTGACCTTTTACATTATTTGTTTGTACTTTATCCTATTGCTGAGCAAGTAATTTTACACTGTCTGCGTGATTAGCCTCTATTAAGTTAAATAAAAGGGTGTCTATTGATGTGGCACTAGTGTGACAGATACTCAAGTGAAACATAAGAAAATTTTTCCCTTTGTAAAATTCTTAATTACATAGTAATTACACCTTTTTGCTTTTAAATTTGCTGTGAAGTTGGGGGAGGTGAGCATATAGAATGAATTTGTCTACGTATATTGTCATTTAGCTGGGGTGTTACTCATGAAAATCTGCATTTAATACTACATTGCTTTTCATCTGTTGTAGTTCTGATTTCAGTGTGTTTGTTGGTGTTAAGTATTGTGTTTTCTTAACAGCTGGTTTGGGGATGTAGGATTATTTTTAAAGCAATATTTTATTCACTGTAGTTGTAAAAATAAGGGATCTTTTCTATATGCAGCTGCTATTAATTACATAGGCTGTTTCAGAAACTTTTTTCTAAATTATATATATTTATATATATTTTTAAGAAGCATTAAGCAGTTTTAGCAGAGGAAGTTTTAAGGGGGGTATTACTTCTAGATGACTCATTTCTGTCCTGTTTAAGGCTGAGACTTTAACTTTTACTGCAGGACTTGAAAGATGTCATGAGAAAGGCAGGGGAGGTCACCTATGTGGATGCACACAGAAACAACAGGAATGAAGGGTAAGTTCATTTTGCGCCTAAATCTCTGTGATATCTGAAACTGTTAAAGGCAAGATTATCCTTCTGGTATGAAAGAAATGAAACATAAATCTATGGTGTGGCTTAGATACTGAAATTTCTCCAATAAAAAAAAGAAGGCAAAACACAAAAAAGCCACCCAACCCACAAACAAACTGGCAATGAGTAGGAGTTCAGAAGTGGTACTGAACTCAGTCTCTGTTCTTTACCATGAAAACAGTGTGTCAAAGCAGAAAGGGAAGGGAGAATAACTTTCAGCAGTTGAGTTCTGCTGTCTTAACTTAAAATTTATTTATGTATAATCATTTATGATCTAGCTCCTGAGGCTAAAATACCTCCTGTCTGTGGCTGCTTTGCACTTGTTCAACAGTCAGAGTCAGGGGAAATGACCATAACTAGTCTCCATAGGGTGTACCTAGCTGTCTGCTCTCCAGTCTTAATTCTGCAGACTACAAAGGTCCTGTATGACAAAGTGGGAGAGACAAAAGTATGAATAGAGTGTACGTGCTGGCAGAACAGTGCTCTAGGGCCACTGCAAGCAACTGCAACTTAAGACTTTTTCTGAGGGGAAAACAAATATTTTTTAAAAAAACAGGGTTTTTCTATTCACTGTTAAAAATCTAAATAGGCAGGAGAGTCTGCAAGTTTGTTTTTTGAACAGCTTTAGAATGCAATTTAGTGGAGGTCTGAAAGATATTTCCTCAGCTGGTATGGGTTTGTGTAGCTTCCTGGATTTTCTTCATCCCCTTGCAGATGAGAGTTCTGGTAATGTTTAAAATGTGAAACGTGTGGATGACTAGGCTGTTAGTGACATATTTTCCTTTTAACCAAGTTAAAAATTAGCTTTCAGAAGATAAAGCATCAAGTTGTGAATCAACAGATTGAAAAAGGCCCAAACTTGTTCTTGCTTTTTCAGTTTCTCTGAAATGTTCTCTTTTTTATCTTGATGGTATATAGGGTTGTGGAATTTGCATCTTATAGTGATATGAAGAGTGCACTGGAAAAATTGGATGGCACTGAGCTGAATGGACGCAGAATTAAACTGACTGAAGATCACAGAAGGCATAGGTATGTCACCTGACCAGATAAAATTTTGCTGAGGGCATGGATTTGGGTAGTATCTATGCCAGAGTTTTATTACCTAATTCTTTGGCCCCAAGCTAAATATCACCACTGCACAGAACCACTTTCTAGCAGTGTAAACAGATTTAGATAAGAGCTAGCTTGCTGAAAACAGGGTAAATGGAACACTTTTGGATGAGAGTAAGATTATTTTTTTTTTTTAAGATAAAGCTTGATATTTAAATGAAAGGACTTTAAAAAAACCCCACAATTAATTTTGGTATTAAAGGCCTTATAAATTAATGGAAAGCTGCTTCACAGTCCTGTGAAATCTCTCAAATATCTGTGAAAGCCAGCTTTCTTATGAGAATAAAACAGTTAGCTTGCTTGCATTATTCCCAAAGCAGTTCTGCCATTTAGTCATTAAAAAACATGTTAGCGTTGGCTCTTTCATTGTGTCTCTTAAAAATAAATCCATTTCTTTTTGTAATAAAAGGGATGCATAACCAGAGAAGGTGGTAAACTCTCAGGACTTAGTGTGCTGGTATTCCATGCCTTTAGAAACTTTTTTAACACCTTGAAAGAAACTCTTAACTAATTTACATGAGCATTTCTAAAGGAATAAATACCACAGGTACGAACTGCATTTCTGTGCTTTTCTTGATAAATGGTTAAAAATTTGTTAGTCTCCTCCTGATGGGGGTGGCAGGAAGGCATCTTTTATTAGGCAGTTCATGTTTTGCCAAGCTATCAGAGAATGTCAAGGTTAGAACTTCAGGCCTTGGCCTAAGAAAAATATTGTTGTGATGGAGCATAACAGAAATCTAGCAGCACTGTGAAATAGCTGAATGCTGTGCATAGCCCGTTCAGATGGATGTGCTGTGCATACAAAGTAGCTGAGAATTTAAATTATTTATATTTAGTAGGAGGTGAGACTACAGCTTTTAATTGTGTTTCTCTAGAAGCAGATCTCGATCAAGGAGTTACTCAAGATCTCGCAGCAGGTCCAGGTCTACAGGATCTTCCAGATCGGACAGCCGGTCCAGGTCCAGGTCAAGATCAAGGTCCAGGTCCAGGTCTCGTTCTCGATCCAGGTCCCGATCCCGATCCCGGTCTCGTTCTCGCAGTCGTACTCCTAAAAAGAGTTACTCCCAGAAAAGCCACCGCTCCAGCTTGATAGCTTCTTCCCCATCTCCCTCCTCTTCTAAAAGAAAATCTCGTTCTAGATCGAGCTCTGCTCATAGCCGTAGTTAACCTGCTCTTAAAAATGTATTAATGCATTTAATTTGATTCAAGTTTCTTGAAGACTTGAGACAAATTATACATGAGAACTGGGAGGGGAAGAGTTAACATGATGAAAGGGTAACCTCCTCTTACATTGCCAAAGTGCCTGTCATCAAATAGGCCATCTCTGTGAGGAGGGGCTGTCAGCTTTCTCCTTTCAGTGAAGTCTGGAGTGGGAAGTCTTTTTTAAATTTTTTTTTCCCTGCTATTAGTAAACATTTCTATGATAGATACGTTATGTACACATAATGCTGAGGTAATGGGATGAGACAATACGCTGCTTTTTCCCCTCTCTTGCCCCCCACTTTCCCCTCCACTTCCAAGGCCTTTGACTTCCAAAATACTACAGTAGCTTTTGTCCTTGGTATTAAGTCCGAGAACAGGAAGTATAGATTTTATTCCTTTAAGGTTCTGTGGCTACTTTTCTGTGTGAGAATGAATGGACCAGATGAATTTAGTTTAGAGTTACTTTTTTTTCCCCATTGCTTGGCTTAACAGGCTGTTCAAGTTCCAGCTTTAAATGACCTGGATAAAATGCTTAATTTGCAACAGACTTTGAGGAATACACATTGGTTAGTTGAATATTGCTTATTTGGATAGTGAATCAATATCATGTTAAGCAGTAACGAAAGCTGGAATTTCCTGTTAAAATTAGACGTACCATCCAGATGTCAGGATTATTGGGAATCCACTATAATAATTTTCCAGTAATTCACTAGTATGTGGTATTGTATGTAGAGGCCTTATTTGACAGGTGACTCCATAAAACTGCACAGAAATGTCAATATGCATGTCCATGTTTTTGATGTTTATAAAAGTGACATAGCTTTCATACCCAGAAGTATGATACTGAATAATATGTGTATGACTAGCAATAGTCTTGATGGAAAGGAAGGTTATTTTAGTAATGACAGCAGCAAAAATATCCCAGGAAAAGTGTAGTCAATTGTGACAGGAAAAGTTAATCACACTAAAGCATAAAGAGGATAATTTCTTTAAATCTTCTGAATGCACAGTTGTTTTAATTGATAGAAATTTCCACTGCAAATACTGTGTTCTTACAATTTGGAATTAGATTTTTTTTTTTTAACTTCTGTATCATTAAAGAAGGGAAACATTTTTGGGAAAAACATGTAAATTAATCCCAAAGTCTTATATGTGTTTAAATGTACTGTTCCTAATAAAATAAAACCTTTTTCTGGCTTACTTTGGTTTTGTTCAGTAATGTTACTGTTGCTGTTGTTCACTTCATACAGTCTTGCAAATGTGATCACAAGGAAATTTATTTGAAGGTGTACCCATAGAAACCAGTTATGACGTGTAAGTAATCAGATGCTGACTTAGAGGAGGACAAGGCTAGGATTTTACTGTCATGGCCACCAGAGGCTGTTTGAATGGATGGCAAATAGTCTTTCTGCAGTCCTTGCAGAGACATTGCTGTGGTACTTTCTTGTCCACCAGTTCAACAGAAGAGCCAGCAACCCAGTGGCCATAGGTGGTAGAATCTTCCTATAGGTATAATCATTTGTCACTTTTGAAATACTGTTCCAGAGATTCTTACATTGCCCACCCTGCTTCTGTGCCTCTCAGGCTTCAAGGCTGACACCCATTCTAGAGCAAGTTACTGCTAATCATGTTCCGTGCATGCTTGTCTTGATGTGATTGGAATATGCTTGCGGTTCAGAAAGAACACGAGGAACAAATAGAAATCTCTGCAAGGGAATTTTACTAGATAGGACTCTGTTGGGAAAGCTGGGGTATGCTCAGCTGTGTTAAGTGTTGCTTGCTTTGGGAAATTTGTTACACTACAAAAACCTCCCCAAAATGCCTACTGCCTAGCCGAGAACCTTTGAGATTGGCAGGTGCAGTATCAGAGGCCATGAATGCCTCTGATCGCAGCATGCTTACCTTGTAAATTGTTTAAATCTAGAGCTAATGGAGATCTGTGAATTTTACTAATTCTTGGTTCTGTATCGTATATTTTTTTTTTCCATTCCAAATTTTCTGTTCATTCAGTCAGCAGTGGCAACAGTAAAATGAATATAGACCAAAGAACCAGCCTCCCCCATCAAACACCTTGAGGCTATAAGCAAGTTTATAATCACTGTGATTGCAACCATAAATACATACAGCTTAGGTTGAACCTAAAGCCAGGTTTACCCATACATTTGTGTTGCTGTTAATACTGGTTAGAAGTATGGGTTTTTTAACTTCCTTGAAATTGTGTGATTGAACTGATAGTGGTTTAGTGTAGAAACACCTGTGACTATCTCTTGTGTGTGCTGGCATAGTAGTGGTTTAAACATCTTTGCTAGCACAGCTGCATCCAAGTTAACTAGTACTGGTTTCTAAATGTAGCAACAGGTAACTAAGGACTACAGATTGTAGGGTGGTGTTATCAATGCAGTGTGACACAATCTAAATAGACCTCTCACTAACCTGTTACATGTTTTTCAAGGTGGTGAGCAGTGATTCTTTCTTTCTGTAAGATATACAGAAGTGTTCAGGTGAGGAAAAGGTGGGCTTTTGAGATACTAAGAATATTAAATCTGATCTTTCTCTGGGAAAGATTTGTTTATGGTGGATGTGAACTTGGCAGCTTTCTCAATTGTTATTTGAAGGGCAAGGATAGGAATCCTTAGCAGCTAAAACCAGTTTTCTTAAAGGAGATGTTGAGTCCCTGGTTACTCAGCTTACTCGTTTGTTTCAGTATATTAATTTTGGTGACTAGAGAAACAATGGATTTTGAAGCCCAAATTTTTATTTATTGTGTATGTGACCTTTTTCCATGGTTTTTTTTTTTTTGGTGTGTCAAGCTTGAGCCCTTAAAATGTACCTGGAGTAGAAGGCGGAAGGGTGGTCCGATTTCCTCCCCTCCCCCCTATTTCCTGCTGTGGCACCACTTTTTTTTTTTTTTTTTTTTAATTTCTTAAAGAGGACAGACTATGAATAGCTGATTGGATTTTTTTTTTTTTTCCACCTTTGGTGGGGGAGGGGGTGAAACCCCAACCCTCAAGACTATTGTATCAGGAAATCCTAACTATTTTGAGCAGGTTTCAGAGTAGCACAACCCTGTTTGGCACACAGTAGAATTGGAAATGAAAAATATATTTTTCATTGGTGTTTTAATTTTTAACCTTACCTGACATGTCAAATGAGCTGCAACTGTGTACACTCATTGTGCCATTCTAAGTTGGTCATGTCTGACCTCAACTTGGAGCAAACCCAATCTGGAATTTGTAGGTTTAGGGTCTATGAGTTGGTGCAGAGGGGTTAAAAGGACAGTTCAGCAGCCTGAATAAAGGACTTGCTTGGTGGTCAGCAAGTGTGTAGAAAAGTCTTTAGAGGGAAGAGGAGGGACTGGGGTAGATAGAAGCTGTGAAGGAAAAAAAAGGATAAGAAGGAGTTTGAGGTTTGACAAGGGGTAGCAAGTGTTAAAGATGGGTGTAGATAAACCACAGAAGGGATACAGCCTTTATACTCATGACAGAAGTTCAAATTTAGAGGTTTCCTCCAGCATGTGATCTTGAGATAAGCCAGTTGGGGAATATGTGTGCTTGCTTGTTTTACTTAAAAAATATTTGGTGTTTTGCTGAAGAGCAAAAGGTCTGAAGAAAACTAAAGTCATCCCTGTGTTCCTGTAACAAGATAGTATCTACGAGTCAGGTAGATATCTTGATTAGTAGATGTAGACTTGCTTGGTAGGTTCTTTAGGGAGCACATTATAATTTGAAATTTAGCCAAACTATTAAAGTGTTTCAGAAACCAGATTATTTTAAAGACAGAACAGTTTTAGACTGTGTTGGAACACATTATTTATCCATATCAGGTGCCTTAGTTCCAACTCTACAGAGCACAGGAACATAAGCTCCACTTTAAAATAGCCATAAACAGACTTATTTAATGTACTAAAGTCATGTTCCAATATCTGACACTTTCCATGGGAAAGCTGGGAATCATCCCTTCCAACTGGCAAAAAGCTTCTGCTCCCAGCCCTGCAAAGCTGAAAGAACAAAGCTCTGAAGTCATGATGCATCTACAAGTAAATCTGTCATTACTCCTACCCCTACTCTGCTAACCTGATCCTTGAAGAGTGGTTTTCACAAATTCCTCCTCAGCAAATGGAGGTGACATAAGACAATACGAATGTTAAATTTATATTAGATTAAAAGGTTCCACTTATGGCTCAGGGGTGCAGTTGGGCAATATGGCTTGGGTGAGCTGGCTGCTGCCAAGACAAGCTAACGTCCCTGTGCCTTCCTTCCCTTTGTCTTGTGCCAGCTCTGACACTCATCTGATCCTCCAGGAGCCAATTCAATTACATTACTTTAAAAAAATGGTACTTTGGGTCTCCTGCAATATTGCTTTTCCCAGTCTGCTCTGGGAGAAGTGGAATTACGATCTGGAGTAGAACTTGTGATCCTTCTGTTTACCTCCCTCACAAACACAAGCATCCTGTCTTTCCTAACTTTATCCTCCCATTCTGTTCTCTGAGCGGTCAGTCTCCAAAGAGAACACCATCACTCTCCTTCTGTCCAGAATTTCTTATGCTTCTCTTATCACAGGACATTTTCCTCCCAGGAGAAGCCTTACGCTACAGCATACAACTGCTTGCAGCACAGGGTACAGCTGGAAGTTGAGCACTGCAATTAGTTGCATTTTGGCAACTGGCTACATCCCACCCCAAAAATAACGAGTGTATTTTGTGATGTTTATGTCACTTTATTATTAATTACATTTTTGACAATTTAACACAGGGCTCTTCATCCAAGGGTATTCCAGTAGTTTGTGAAGATAAACTTTATTATACTTGGCCACATCACATCTCTGCTTTACAGATGACAAAAAGGAAAGCAAGCGGTGGGGGTGTTCACCTGCCGTTGCAAAACAAGTCAGCGCAGGCCAGGAGTCCTCACTCAACAGGTTTAGCTCTGACTGCATGTGCCACCTAGTGCCTCAACGTGCTGCCACCGCTGGGGGAGCCATGAAACGGGCTGAGAAGGGGTTTAGTTCCTCTCAGGAAAGAGTTTCTCTTCCAAAAATGAGGTGAAGTAGCAGCGTACTTCCAAGTAAGAAGAAATGGCCCAGCATCTGTTCCAATGCTCCAGCAGTGGGTCAAGGACCAGGAGTTCTGAGGGGGGGAAGCTCTGCGCTCTGCCTGCTCCTCCTGCTGCACCCTGATCTTAGAGCAGAGTGCTGTACAGTTCCTAAGTGGCTTTAATTTTCTTATAAGGGTTTTGGAAGCATGTAATTTCCAGTCTGTTTCCTTCATTCCTCCTCCTTAGCCATTGTTTGCTGGAAGACTGAACGCTCTGTGTGTGCAGCACCGGAGGGCATGCTTCCCATTTTACCAGCCCTGCAATCAGCTACCCCTCCACCCCCCTCTCCCTGCAAACCTGCAAGAGTTGTTAGGCTTTCACCCTGGGGGTGATTTACTAGGACAATAACGCTGATTAGCTAACAGTTATGCCTGGCAGAGGGCTATAGCTGGGGGAGCAGCACAAGCAGAGCGCTCTGCTGTCAGTTTAAAGGAGGGGATACAGCAGAAACACTGGCTCCACATATAAGGGAGCCATTCGGGCCATGGAGGGAGTCAGCACCAAGAGGAAGGTGCAAGGGTTAACAGGCTGGGGGGCTGGGTTAGAAACAAGGCCAAATTATACGCTGTAGTGTAATACTAGCTAATGGCAACTCTGTATGTCTGGGCAGTCTCAAGATGTTCAAAGGACAATCACTACTATTGATTTGCTGGGCCTAGGACCATGAGGGAGAGAAGAGTGTAAGGTAAAACCTGCTCTTCAAGATTAACAGAGGGCTTAAAATAAAAGAGGGAGTTTTACTGGTAATGAAAGATACTTTTGTGTTCTGTGATGGCTTTGGCCTGTAACTAGGGATGAATGTCTTTTCCCCTGTTCTCCCCTTTTCCACTCTAAAAACCCCTTGCACTGTGTGGGCATTTAGCAGTGGTAGGTTGAGCTGCAAAGATCCAGATCAGTACACTTAGAGTAGATGTTTCAGTTCAGATCAAGTATTGCTCTTTATGTGTGTATGTAGGAGTGATACATCACTGGAGACCCTGAGATAAGGTTCAGCAGGATCCTACATGCATGCTAGATTTGTTTTACCCAACAGCCAGCATGCTGGCATTCTATGGCAACTGATTTCTCCTTGCCTGCCAGAGGCCCATGGATGTTATGTGGTCTCATACTCCCTGCAGTGCTGTGTTCAGCTCTGGGGCCCCCAACATAGGAAGGACATGGACCTGCTGGAGCGGGTCCAGAGGAGACCATGAAGATGATCAGGGGGCTGGAGCACCTCCCCTGTGAGGACAGGCTGAGAGAGTTGGGGGTGTTCACCTGGAGAGGAGAAGGCTCCAGGAAAAACTTATAGCGGTCTTCCAGTACTTAAAGGGGGCTACAGGAAAGATGGGGAGGGATTCTTGATCAGGGAGTGTAGGGATAGGGTAAGGGCTAATGGCTTCAAACTGAAAGAGGGTAGATTAATATTAGATATAAGAAAGAAATTCTTCCCTGTGAGGGTGGTGAGGCCCTGGCACAGGTTGCCCCGAGAAGCTGTGGCTGCCCCCTCCCTGGCAGTGCTCAAGGCCAGGTTGGACGGGGCTGTGAGCAGCCTGATGTAGTGGAAGGTGTCCCTGCCCATGGCAGCGGGGTTGGAACTGGATGATCTTTAAGGTCCCTTCCAACCCAAACCAGTCTGTGATTCTATGGTTCATAGAGGTAAGATGTAGCAGGACACTTGTAGAGGAAGTGAGCACCCACTGGTATAGCTGAAGTTATTAACATCTGAAAATGGTCCCACTGTAGAGCCTTTAAAGCAGACATACCCTAAACTGTTGTTAAAGTTTGGGCCAGATTTTAGCTGGGGGCTAGGGTGGCAGTGATGCAGCATATCCTGGCACTGCAAGGACATGAAAAAGACATAAGGAAAAGAGATACAGGGAAAGAAAGGGAACTGCATGAAATCTTTGTATTTCACATCTATGGCTGAAAGAATTATTCCTCAAACTCAGTGAATGGGACTGTGGATCTAGGCTGCACTCACCACTGTGACTTCTGGTTGGGATTTTTGTAACTGCCTCCAGATACCAGGAGCCCAGGCCAGCAGCATTTCAGCCACCAGCCAGAGCTCTCCAAAGCAGACTGTGCCTGCCCAGGCCATGGGCAAGCTGTCCCCATGCTGGTATCTGGCCTCTCTAGACAGCCTAGCCCTTCCACGCTTCTGGCCAAAGATGGAATTTACTGGAGCTGGAGTTAAACACAACATCTAGTGCTCCAGCCTGAATTGTTGGTTTTGATTGCACTTGGCTTTGTTCCCTCTATGTTTTTTTCCCAATAAAGCTTCAGATCACAGTGGCCGTTTAGCAAAAAGTATAAGCAAGCAGATCTGCTGTTTCTTACACACATGGCCATTGCCATGTTCTCTGCATCACTGGCATCCTGTGAATGCCTAACCAAAAAGTGGTGTGCTCAAAGAACCAAGTTTTCTTACATATTTTAAAAGCGTCTTTGTTCCTTTCCTTCAAATTGTCAGAGCCTAGTTTTAGCACTGTGCAAGTACCACTGGTGATCACATAGACTGGGCTTCCAGGTTTCCCAGAATGCTTGCTGCAAGCTTTCTGCCCACACCGGCCCCCTCTTTGTTTCAATTTGCCTTCTTTTCCCAGTTCTGGCATTCAGATGGTCTGAAATCCGCATCTGTTCATTGTACATAACTCTCGTGAACTACTTTTAGTCCACTAGCTTGTATCTCTTATCCTTGAACACCAAAATGATCACACTATCTCCCAGTGAGAATGGATGATACTCAGTATATAATTTTTGAGACCCCCAAATCTCTCAGCAAACACCTCACAAACTATGAGAGAGTTTACTTAGCTCAGCTAAGACCTCCCAAACCTGCACTGTGCACTTTCCCACCCTCCATTGTTCTATACCTGAACAACAGTCAGACCTGTATGTGGAAAAAGAGTGTCGGGAGAGTGGCTTATGCTTGTACCGACGGTGAAGAAGTTGTGGTGTTCCGTAGCAGCTGGTGCTGCTTGGACTTGGGTCTAAAGCTGTCCCACACGCTGCTTCACCATGACGGAGCGGTTTATGTTAACCGGGAAGTTTCTCCGGTCCGTAAGCGGTTAGATGCGGGGCCGCCAGAGCCGCGGCTGCAGTGCGCTCCCGGAGGGAGGTCTGAGCACACCCCGTCAGCCCGGCCGGGGAGGGTTCTCGGCGTGGCAGCAGGCTGTGCTTTCCAGGCCTGTCCCGCTCCCCGAGAGCTCCTGCCCGGGGCCCGCGCTGCGCGGGCACAGCCGAGGCGCTGCCCCTCAAGCTGCCCACCT